>NW_011494813.1:2730282-2834078 GCF_000754665.1 Bison bison bison | reverse complement strand
CACTTTCACTTTTCACTTTCATGCATTGGAGGAGGAAATGGCAACCCACTCCAGAATTCTTGCCTGGAGAATCCCAGGGACGGGGGAGCCTGGTGGGCTGCCGTCTATGGGGTTGCACAGAGTCAGACACGACTGAAGCGACTTAGCAGTAGCAGCAGCAGACAGCTTTCTAGAGCACTTTTTATAAATACTAATGAGATTAACTCTTTGCTTTCTCTGGGAAAATGAGATACACAATCTCAAAATTTTATTCCTAAAGTGACTATAACCTGGATTTCTACATGAGGGACAAAACTATGTTTTCTATAAATATCTACTGAGTAAATGAATAGTTGGATTGCTACAGGTATTAATTTTCAAGGGGAAGAATAAGTTGTCATTGTGTTAATCCCACCTATTGTATGTCCAGATGACCCCTATCACATAAATTTACTGCAACATAGGTGACCAGTATACATATGTGTTCTCCTCAAAGCAGAAAAGGAAAGCCTAATCTTCCTTTCTAACAAAAGAGAAGTGGCTCATGAGCAGGGTAAGTCAGAATAGGAGGAGGAGAAGACTTCCAGGATTGGATCTAAACATGAGCCCACAGTCAGGCATTCACTGTTCTAAAGAAAAGATTTGTGAGAACAAAGATTCAGAAAAGAGAGCAAAAACAAGAGAGGTTAGTTCAAAAGCAGAAAGTACAATCAGAAATTAAGTACCATTTGCCAAGAATAGAATACATGATCATAGACCAAAAGGTAGCGGAGACAGTGACCAAGAAAAATTTGGTACTATATCTTTGGTACTAAAGATAGAGATCATGGTATTGAGACTTTAGTTAATTAAGATGAAGACATAAAGACAGGAGGTCAGGCTTCTGGTGTTAGAAAGGAATCAATTGGTACCTTTTTTTTGCATAGTTCTTCCGTGTATTCTTGCCTCCTCTTCTTAATATCTTCTGCTTCTGTTAGGTCCATACCATTCCTGTCCTTTATTGTGCCCATCTTTGCATGAAAGGTTCCTTTTGTATCTCTAATTTTCTTGAAGAGATCTCTAGTTTTTCTTATTCTATTGTTTTCCTCTACTTCTTTGCACTGATCACTGAGGAAGGCTTTCTTATGTCTCCCTGCTATTCATTGGAACTCTGCATTCAAATGGGTATATCTTTCCTTTTCTCCTTTGCCTTTTGCTTCTCTTCTTTTCTAAGCTACTTGTAAGGCCTTCTCAGACAACTATTTTGCCTTTTTGCATTTCTTTTTCTTGGGGATGGCCTTGATCACTGCCTCCTGTACAATGTCACGAATCTCCAACCATAATTCTTCAGGCACTCTTTCTATCAGATCCAATGCCTTGAATCTATTTGTCACTTCTACTATATAATCATAAGGGATTTAACTTAGGTCATACCTGAATGATCTAGTGGTTTTCCCTACTTTCTTCAATTTCAGTCTGAATTTGGCAATGAGTTCATGATCTGAGCTACAGTCAGCTCCCAGTCTTGTTTTTTGCTGACTGTATAGAGCTTCTCCATCTTTGGCTGCCAATAATATAATCAATCTGATTTCGGTGTTGACCATCTGGTGATGTCCATGTGTAGAGTCTTCACTTTTGTATTTGGAAGAGGGTGTTTGCTATGACCAATGTGTTCCCTTCACAAAATTCTGTTAGCCTTTACCTGTGTGTAGAGTCTTCTCTTGTGTTGTTGAAAGAGGGTACTTTCTATGACCAATGCATTCTCTTGACAAAGTTCTGTTAGCCTTTACCTGTGTGTAGAGTCTTCTCTTGTGTTGTTGGAAGAGGGTGTTCACTGTGACCAGTGTGTTTTCTTAACAAAAATCTATTAGCCTTAGATTCAAGGCATGAGATCTACAAAAAAGATCTTCATGACCCAGATAAACCACGATGGTGTGATCACTCACCTAAAGCCAGACATTCTGGAATACGAAGTCAAGTGCTCCTTAGGAAGCATCACTACAAACAAAGCTAGTGGAGGTGATGGAATTCCAGTTGAGCTATTTCAAATCCTAAAAGATGATGCTGTGAAAGTGCTGCACTTAATATGCCAGCAAATTTGGAAAACTCAGCAGTGGACACAGGACTGGAAAAGGTCAGTTTTCACTCCAATTCCAACGAAAGGCAATGCCAAAGAATGCTGAAACTACTTCACAATTGCACTCATCTAATCCCAGGGATGGGGGAGCCTGGTGGGCTGCATCTCTGGGGTCGCACAGAGTCGGACACTACTGAAGCGACTTCGCAGCAGCAGAAGCAGCACACTCAAAATTCTCCAAGCCAGGCTTCAACAATATGTGAACCGTGAACTTCCAGATGTTCAAGCTAGATTTAGAAAAGGCAGAGGAACCAGAGATCAAATTGCCAACATCCACTGGATCATGGAAAAAGCAAGAAAGTTCCAGAAAAACATCTATTTCTGCTTTATTGACTATGCCAAAGCCTTTGACTGTGTGGATCACCACAAACTGTGGAAAATTCTTCAAGAGATGGGAATGCCAGACCACCTGACCTGTGTCCTGAGAACTCTGTAGGCAGGTCAGGAAGCAACAGTTAGAACTGGGCATGGAACAACAGACTGGTTCCAAATAGGAAAAGGAGTACGTCAAGGCTGTATATTGTCACCCTGCTCATTTAACTTATATGCAGAGTATATCATGCAAAATGCCAAGCTGGATGAATCACAAGCTGGAATCAAGATTGCTGGGAGAAATATCAATAACCTCAGATATGCAAATAACACCACCCTTATGGCAGCAAGCGAAGAAGAACTAAAGAGCCTCTTGATGAAAGAGGAGTGTGAAAAAGTTGGCTTAAAACTCAACATTCAGAAAACTAGGATCATGGCATCTGGTCCCATCACTTCACGGCAAATAGATAGGGAAACAATGGAAACAGTGGCAGACTTTATTTTTTTGGCTCCAAAATCACTGCAGATGGTGACTGCAGCCATGAAATTAACAGATGCTTGCTCCTTGGAAGAAAAGCTATGACCAACCTAGATAGCATATTAAAAAGCAGAGATATTACTTTGCTGACAAAGGACTGTCTAGTCAAAGCTATGGTTTTTCCAGTAGTCATGGATGTGAGAGTTGGATTATAAAGAAAGCTGAGCGCCAAAGAATTGATGCTTTTGAACTGTGGTGTTGGGGAAGACTCTTGAGAGTCCCTTGGACTGCAAGGAGATTAAACAAGTCAGTCCTAAAGAAATTAGTCCTGAATATTCATTGAAACGACCAATGCTGAAGCTGAAACTCCAATACTTTGGCCACCTGATGTGAAGAACTGACTAACTGGAAAAGACGCTGATGCTGGGAAAGATTGAAGGCAGGATGAGAGGGGGATGACAGAGGATGAGATAGTTGGATGGCATCACCAACTTAATGGACATGAATTTGAGTAAGCTCTGGGAGCTGGTGATGGACAGGGAAACCTGGCGTGCTGCAGTCCAAGAGTTGGATACGACTGAGTGATTGAACTAAACTGAACTGAATTGGTACCTAGGTGAACAGAGAGCTAACCTTGTACCAAGGACACGAGCATCCTTATGTTTCTTGCTCACAGCACTAAATTTACACAGAGAATCTGGAAATAGAATTATGCATCTGAACTTATACCCTTAGAGGAGAGTATGCCCTTAACCACTGAAGATAGATTTGAACCGTCTGCCCCATTAACTAGATTTCGCATCGTGTGAGGTAGTGATAGTAAAACTATCTTTAGAAAAATATTCCTCAAGTTGGCCATTACCAATCTATTTGTGGAAAATATGTAGTTTAAGGGCAATCTTAAAATGTAATATTTTTTCCAAGAACTAGAGATGTTAATTCAAACCATGTGTGAAATTGGAGAGAAATGAAACTCCAATCTGACCCAGTCAAAAAAAGTCTCTGAGTTTTCACAAGATAATTAACCCACTGTTTTAACATTGCCACTAGTAGAATACCTTTTGTTTGGTTTTAGTTTAGTTTAGTTTTTAGTGCATGTGTGAGTTTTGAAAGATTTTGAACGTGCTTCTAGAATCTGGCTGAGTTCAGCAGTTCAAAATCCACCTTCATCATCCATTCCTTTTCTTTTTAAAACTCCCTTTCCACATTACTTCTTTCACTGTTTCTTACTATACTGCATTTGTTCTAGGAAAAGAGGTTGGATTTTAAACTTTATCTAGTGATTTAACAGGAAAAAAGTTGAAATTGGTAGCTGAAATCAATATAGATTTTTATATTAACAGAAAATCAAAGAGTGACTAATAAAATACTTTTTAAAAACATACCAGTTAAAAATGCAAAATTGGACTTATTCTTAGAATATACTAGAGACAAAATGATCCTTTTGTCTCTTGATATCTAATGACAGTAAAAATGTAAACATTAGGAACTTCTTTTTTTAGGTAATGACATTAATTAATATTAATTTAGGTTCTATTTTCTAGATGTGTATTTTGCTTTAAGATTTTTCTTGTTATCACAGATCATTCTAAACATTTCAGAACTTAAGAAGCATGTGAGTCGTATAGGTCTTCATTTTGCAATCATAACCTCCATTGTGTGCTATGCTAGGTCATTTCAGTCATGTCTGACTCTTTGCAACCCTATGGACTGTAGCCTGCCAGGCTCCTCTGTCCATGGGATTCTCCAGACAAGAATACTGGAGTGGGTTGCCGTACCCTCCTCCAGGGGATCTTCCTGACCCAGGGATCGAACCCGCATCTCCTGCAGCTCCTGCACTGCAGGCAGATTCTTTACCACTTGAGCCATCAGGGAAGCCCAACCTCAATTCTACTCCCATTAAAATCACTTGCTCTCTGACACACTATGAGAATACAGTTGAATGAAATAGGTAACCAGTCTCAGACAGAAGGCCTGAATTTTGTACTTCTTCCACTATAAAATGCAGTAGCTCTGTTTATCTTTTGTCACTCGCTGACTACTAGGTTCTCCATTTCTTTGGGGTCTTCAACTTCCTCAGCTTTCAACCATCTAAATATATCTTGCCTTAAATTATTGCTAAATGACTAGTGGTCATCATGCCCAATCCATTCTTTAAAAAGTCTGTAATATAAGCAACTGCAAAGTCTGCCAAAAAAAAAAAATCCAGAAGAACCTCTTGAAAAGTCTCCTCTGTATGTGCTCCATGAATTACATGGCATTTCATCTTTTCACAAGAGCTATTTCACATGAATGACATTATCACATAGTAGAAGAACTATTCCCAGTTGCCCACACTTCTAGACTATTCAGATTAATCTGACTTTTGCAGCTTGCATTTATGGGAAAAGTTCTATCTAACCGCATTGAATTAAATTGTAGTAATTCATAGCTCTTGAATGTTGATGTATACAAAAGGATCTACAAAGATTCCCACAGAGGACCTCACCAGGGTAGAGATTGCAGTTTGTAGCTATTGGATTCACTATAAAGTTATAACCATAAGTGCATAAATTAAATTAGAATTACATTTCTCAAATGCTTTTTTAACTTCCTTAAAAATGATTTTTGAAGAAAAGATCATGAACTAAAAATATGCAAAAGAAGAAATGACAACAGGCAATTAAATAGGAAAAATGTTAATTTGCATTAATCATCAGAGAAATGTACACTATAATACTATTATTACCCATTTGGGAAGAATCTACACCATATTTTTAATGTGATGAGGGTACAGTAAAATTACAGATATTTTTATTTACTGATTATGGGGATAAAAACTGATACTCTGGAAAATGATTTGGCACTGTGTTATAGGTACATGTTGTAGGTACAACTTTCAAAGGGTACCTGATTTTAGATCTAATAATCACACACCTGTGTTAATTCCTAACATCCATGTGTTCATTATATCAATTAGCATAATGACAACCAAAATATCCAAAACTAGAGAAATATTTAAAAATTTGGTATGAATGGATTAAATATCATGCTGTCATTTAAAATTATATCTTCTGAGATTATTTAATTATGTGAAATAATGTTTCAGTATAAAGAAAACAAGAGCAGAATATAAAACCTTGATCTGAGACAAATCTATAAATTATTTATGCACACAGACATATACACAACACCAGAAAGGAACAGATGAAACATCAGTCTGGTTATGGGTTTATGAGAAAGATTTTTGTTTATTTTTCAAATTTTCTTTTTATTTTTTTCCTCTTATAATCAGGGTTCTTTTTAAAAACTTTGTAAATATTTTTACCATTTACCAGAGATGATAGTAATTGTAAGCTTCCTCCTCCAGAAAACTATCAATTGATAGAATGGAAACATCTTTACAAATTACCTTCTCTGATTTATGAAGTTTTTAGTCTTCCAAAATCAAGACATAATAGATGATTCACCAACAATTAGCAGATGCACTAAGAGTATTTTATTTTAAGTCATGAATGTGAGTTTGACTCATTTTATCTCAATTATAGGCTCCCATTCAATTGAAGCTAAAATCAATATTTGGAAATGGTAAACTCCGAAAGTGAAAGTGTGCACACACTGCACTTTTCAGAGTAGGGAGTAATGCCTTGTTGCAGCTGTATTTATTGATACTTTAGTTTTAAAAGTACAAGAGAGACTAGAGGATATAAATTAAAAAGCGAATTTAAGAATGAAAATAGCAGAAAGTTTTAAAAGCCTGTATCAGTTCAGTTCAGTTTAGTCGCTCAGTCGTGTCCAATGCTTTGTGACCCCATGAATTGCAGCATGCCAGGCCTCCCTGTCCATCACCATCTCCCAGAGTTCACTCAGACTCACATCCATCAAGTCAGTGATGCCATCTAGCCATCTCATCCTCTGTCGTCCCCTTCTCCTCCTGCCCCCAATCCCTCCCAGCATCAGAGTCTTTTCCAATGAGTCAGCTCTTTGCATGAGGTGGCCAAAGTACTGGAGTTTCAGCTTTAGCATCATTCCTTCCAAAGAACACCCAGGACTGATCTCCTTTAGAATGGACTGGTTGGATGTCCTTGCAGTCCAAGGGACTCTCAAGAGTCTTCTCTGACACCACAGTTCCAAAGCATCAATTCTTCGGTGGTCAGCTTATATCAGTGGTATTCAAATGTGGTTACACATTCAAATCACCTGAGAACTTTCAAAACTACTGATATTCAGAAAAAGAAATAAAAGGAATCCAGATTGGAAAAAAAGAAGTAAAACTCTCACTGTTTGTAGATGACATGATACTATACATAGAAAACCCAAAAGAAACTATCATAAAATTACTAGAGCTAATCAGTGAATTCAGCAAAGTTGTGGGATACAAGGTCAATACACAGAAATCACTTGCATTCCTATATGCTAACAACAAAAAAATCAGAAAGAGAAATTAAAGAATCAATCCCATTCACCACTGAAACAAAAGGAACAAAACATCTGGGAATAAATCTACCTAAGAAGACAAAAGAATTGTATGCAGAAAATTAAAAGACACAGATGAAAGAAATCAGGTGATTTAAACAGATGGAGAGATATTCCATGCTCCTGGGTATGAAGAATCAATATTCTGAAAATGACTATACTACCAAGTGAAACCTACAGATTCAACATGATCCCTATCAAATTACCAATGGTATTTTTCACTGAACTAGAACAAAAAATTTCACAATTCATATGGAAACATAAAAGACCCCAAATAGCCAAAGCAGTCTTGAGAAAGAAGAATGGAGCTGGAGGAATCAACCTTCCTGACTTAAGGCTATACTACAAAGCTACAGTCATCAAGACAGTATGGCACAAAAACAGAAATACAGACCAATGGAACAAGATAGAGAGTCCAGAGATAAACCTATGCACCTATGGGTACCTTATTTTTGATAAAGGAGGCAAAAATATACAATGGGGCAAAGATGACCTCTTCAATAAGTGATGTTAGGAAAACTAGACAGCTACATGCAAAGTAATGAAATTAGAACACTTCCTAATGCCATACACAAAGATAAACTCAAAATGGATTAAAGACCTAAATGTAAGACCAGAAACTATAAAACTCTTAGAGAAAAACATAGGCAGAACACTCAATGACATAATCAAAGCAAGATCTTCTATGACACACCTCCTAGAGAAATGGAAATAAAAACAAAAACAAGTGGGACCTGATTAAACTTAAAAGCTTTTGCACAGCAAAGAAACTACAAACAAGATGAAAAGACAACCCTCAGAATGGGAGAAAATAATAGTAAAAGAAACAACCAACAAAGAATTAATTTCCAAAATACACAAGCAGCTCATACAACTCAATACCAGTAAAACAAACAACCCAGTCAAAAAGTGGGGAAAAGACCTAAACAGACATTTCTCCAAAGAAGACACACAGATGGGTAAAAAACACAAGAAAAGATGCTCAACATCACTCATTATTAGAGAAATGCAAATCAAAACAACGAGAAACCACCTCACATCAGTCAGAATGGCCATCATCAAAAAATCTACACACAATAAATGCTGGAGAGGGTATGGAGAAAAGGGAGCCCTCTTGCACTGCTGGTGGGGATGTAAATTGATACAGCCACTATGGAAGATGGTATGGAGATTCCTTTAAAAACTAGGAATAAAACCACCATATGACCCAGCAATCCCACTCCTAGGCATATACCCTGAGGAAACCACAATTGAAAAAGACACATGTATCCCAATGTTCACTGTAGCTCTATTTATAATAGCTAGAACATGGAAGCAAGCTAGATGTCCACCAACAGATGAATGGATAAAGAAGCTGTGGTACATATATACAATGGAATACTACTGAGCCATAAAAGGAACACATTTGAGTCAGTTCTAATGAGGTGGACAAACTTAGAGCCTATTATACAGAGTGAAGTAAGTCAGAAAAAGAAAGACAAATATCATATACTGATGCATATCTATGGAATCTAGACAGATGGTACTGATGAATTTATTTGCAGAGCAGCAATGGAGAGACAGACATAGAGAACAGACCTATGGACATGGGGGTAGGGGAGGAGGGAGAGGGTGAGATGTATGAAGAGAGTAACATTGAAATTTACAATACCATATGTAAAATAGATAGCCAGTGGGAATTAGCTGTATGACTCAGGGAACTCAAACAGCGGCTCTGGGACCATCTAGAAGGGTGGGATGGTGAGGGAGATGGGAGGAGGGTTCAGGAGGGAGGGGACATGGATGTACCTATGGCCTATTCTTGTTGATGTATGACGGAAAATCAGAAAATTCTGTAAAGCAATTATCCTTCGATTTAAAAAGTAAACAAAGTGGGAGAAAAAAAAAACTACTAATACTCAGGTCAAATTCTGACATTTGGTCTAAGATGGCCCATGGACTTTGAAATTTTTTTTTAAGTTTCTAAGGAGACCAGTGTTAAGAATCAAATTCATACTTCCTGACACTTTCAATATTCATTATCTGAACAGAAATTCACTAATTATTTGTCTTTTCATTTAAACGTTTAGTATTGATCCTAAGGACTTCTTACAGCCCTTCACATGACAAGAGTTTGCTTTCTTTTGTCATTAGTCATATTCCATTAACCACCAAGAACTGTTGAATCTATTACTAAAGAAAGCTGTTAGGTATTGCATTGCTTCAAATATAACTACCTGTAAGCTCCTTTAGTCAACTCGAAATGTGTTCAATTCTTGGTGATAGACTAGATATGGATGATGAAGAAGAAAGGAGGACTCTAAAGTTGAGAACCTGAGAACTAGGTAATGAGTGGAGTCACACTTAAAGATAAAGAGAACTGGAGGAGACATAGGCTTGGAGGAAAATCTCCTGTGTCCAACTCTGTACACAGCTGAGTTTGAAGAGCTATTGTGACATCAAAATAAAGATGTTTAATGAACCAACTGGATGATGTATACAAAGCACAGAGGCAAGAAGAAAATGGATAAAGGGATATTGAAGAATAGAACACTGCTTGATAAGTAAAGAAAACACCACTCCACTCATACACACATAAACATACACACACACGAGGGGCAAGAAGATTTTACAATATTAACACGAGTGTTAATAAAATGACGACTATGGTCTCTAAACCTAGATAGGGAAGGATGAGAAGATGAGAAGAGACTAGTGTGTAGAAAGACACTGGAATCAACAGATTGGTTTATAAACTTCAAAAAAGTGTTGAGGCAAATTACTAAATGCAATCAGGTAAAACAAAAATAAAGCAGAGAGAGAAAGACTCATGATTAGCACTGCAAAATCATTTTATGTTTTCTCACCTCAGATGTGGCATTATTTTCTTCTTGACACCATTACATTGGTTTTTCTCATGCCTATCATGGTTGTGGGGATCACAGATACTGCCATGGAGTATATTTTTATATGCTTTCCAGATGTGTTCACTTAGCATCTAAATAATGTTATGTCAGTCAAATGTTCACTTACCACTGCTTATTTGAAAACTAGGCTGTTATTAGCAAGACTGGTTTCTAATCCTGATTCTGTCATCAACAGTTAATGGTGATCCTATCATTTATAAAATTGCTAAATTGATATCTCAATGGTATCCTCCAGCTTTAAGATTCCAAAACAATGACTTTATGTGATAAGCTTGTCTAATACTCTTATATTCACAGAGATATTCTGGGGAGGAGGGGCAGAGCCGGGGACAAGCTTTAAAAACTTTTCCTACTCCAGGCAAGGTAAGAGACCTTCCACATTTCTCTGACATAGCCTGGGACTTCTCCCAATGTTTTCCCATGCTCATTATGGCATGCCTTCACTTTATACCTCAATTCTTATTAACTGAAATTTGCTGGAGAAATCTCAAAAATCTTAGACTACGTGACCACTTACACGTACTTCTCAGGTCCTTAACTGTAACTTTTGCTTTCAGTTTTTGGCAAGTCTCTTCCTAACTCAGTTTCCTCTCTTTCATATCTATACTAGCTTTCAAAACATTTTCAACTATTTTGTCTTTAAGTTTTGTCATACTGCATTTTTTTTAACTCCCCAAATTGGCCACATTGATCTTCATTCTCTTCAACAACACAGAATTCTAAAACATCTATGAATGCGCCTTGATTCTCATGTCTTCATATTAAGCTCGGTCTATACAGGCTTGTTATTTATACTTTTATTTTTGCTTCAAAAATTTTATTTTTCTTTAACATTGTTGACTTTTCAAATATAAATATTCTTTTTTAAAGCTTTTTCTTTCCCCTTTCTTATTGTTTTCTTCGTATTCATATTAAAGACTGCACTATTCATGGTACCCTGAGACTAGAGATTAGTTACAGGCTATTTGTCCCTCCAACACTGTTCTTAATTTATTTTTATATTCCTGGTCAAAATTCTTCTCGTTTGTCCAATTAACTTCAGTTACATTTTTTTCTGATTATGTAAAAGTAACTTTCAATTTATATATCCGATACCTGGCTTTTGGTAAATAAATTAATCCCACAATTAAGCCCGTTTTCCAATTTTGCAAGTGTGTTCCATATTATCAGCATTTGAAATTAGAGAAGTCTCTCTCCTAAGGTTTTCAAAATAGAGTCAGTTTCCTAAAGTGGCTTTTTGTCACCTCCTTCATCTATTCATTAAACTCTTCATCCACAACAAACAAAATGTTTGAGCATTTTTTTTGCTTTCTTCTTTGTAATCACCCTCTGTGTTTTTTCAGTCTAACTTTATTGAAGCTTTTGAAAACTAAGTTGAAGATCTCTCTTGGTGAATGTCACACTGCCCTTGAAAATATGTGGATTATTTTAAAATATCTTTTGATATTGATTTCTAAAATAGTTCCACAGTCATAACAGACTATAGGATTTCAATACCTTTAGACCATGAAATTTCTGCACTTTGTTTTATGTCCCTGGATATGTTCTGGTGTCTCCTAGTTTACAGTTTATAGGAACCTGAATAGAATTTGTATCCTACTGTTGTGTGAAAATTCAACAAATTTGTTGAATTGGTTCACTGTGCTTTTCAGGTCTACTATATCTTTCTACTTCTCTGTATATTCATTGTATTAATTTTTGAGAGTTTGATAGTAAAACTCCAACTAAAAATCTTTATCTACATAAAAAATTGTTATATGTAGTACAACTATATGTAACCTTGCTTTGTATTTTCCAAGTCTCCTGTAAATCATACTTTCATAATTTTAAAAATCTTTAAAGTTATTTGAGCATTTTTAATACCCAGAATCTGTGATACAAAGAAAATAAAATGTTTTCCACATTCTCCAGGCATTCAGTCTAGAATGAGGAGACATGTGAACAAATAATTACAATGTGTGGTAAAGCCAAACCACCAAATGTGATTCTTGACAGTGGCATCCTAAGGAACTTTAGAAGAAAAAGTACCATCTCCATGACTTTTCTTAGATCAAGTACATCAAAATATTAGGTATTTGCCCTGAGTATCAGGAGTTTTTTGAAGTTCCCAGGTGACTCAAACATGAGGCTTGAGTTTTGCGCCCTTGTCATAAAAAAATGAAGCAGAAAGCACTTATCTCTGCCTGGAGTGAGGAGAAGAGAAAGTATAGCATTTTACACAGGCCAGCAGTGAATGGTGAAGACAGTACCTTGGGCTGGGCACAGATGAGAGGAAGCATTTCAGGTAAGTAGAAGAACAAACACAAACCCAAGGCAGGAAAGAGTATAACACACAGGTCAGTGTAGCTGGAAGATGGTGTGAATGAGGTAGTGAGGAGACAATCATCCAAAGAGAGCACCTAAGTGGACTGTGAAAGGCTTCCAGAAGTTTACACTTTGTCCTACAGAAAGGAAGAAGCATTGTGGAATCTTCTTCCCTAATGCAGGGTTAGCCACCATGGCCAACACAGGACTGCCCCTAGGAGAAACTGATTCCGTGAACTTAGAAGAGGCTCAGACAGCACTACTTCAGCAAACACTGCAGCTCATCTGATGGTCCTGTGAGTCTGGGAATGTATGCTCAGTAATTAAGCTGTGTCTGACTCTGTGACCCCATGGACAATAGTCTACCAGGCTCCTCTGTCCATGGGAATTCCCAGGCAAGAATACTGGAGTGAGTTGCATTTTCCTTCTCTAGGGGATCTTCCCAACCCAGGGATCAAACCATGTCTCCTACATCAGCAGGCAGATTCTTAACCACTGAGCCACCAGGGAAGCCCATGAGTTTGGGAAATACCAACTTAAAACAATCTCTAGTGGATGGGAGAGTACCTCTAGGGCCATTGAAGTCTTAGGCCGGAAATTAACTTGAAAGTTTGGATTTTGTGTTAATCATATCATCTGAAGAAATCTAGTGCATAGGAAGGAGAATGAGAATATGCAAATAAAAGAACTGGCAGTAAATATGATATAGACTAGCAATGTCCAATAGAAACACAATGTGAGCAAATGATTTTACGTTTTTTGTGTAATTTTATGTAATTTGAGTTTTCTAATTGCCTCATTTTTTTAAATACAGTTTTAGTAATATATTTTATTGAACCTAATATACCCAAAATACTATTATTTCAACATATAATCAATATCAGTCTTAACTGAAATCAACCCTGAATATTCACTGAGCACGCATTCCTTGAAGTATCAGGGTCTCTTCCAATGAGCTGGCTCTTTGCATCAGGTGGTCAAAGTATTAGAACTTCAGCTTCAGCATCAGTCCTTCCAATGAATATTCAGGACTGATTTTCTTTAGGATTGACTAGTGTGATCTCCTTGCTGTCCAAGGGACTCTCAAGAGTCTTCTCCAGCATCACAGTTTGAAAGCACCAATTTTTTGGCGCTCAGCCTTCTTTAAGGTCCAAGTCTCACAACCATACATGACTACTAGAAAAATCATAGCTTTGACTATATGAACCTTTGTTAGCAAAATGACGTCTCTGCTTTTTAAAATACTGTCTAGGTTTTATCACAGCTTTCTTTCCAAGTGAGGATTTACCACATAGCAAATACTGCTAACCAACCCCGATATCTACTAGGCTATTTCAGATGGGCTACTGAAGGTAGAATCTGTTACAAATAAACAGAAGAATAGCATGTTAGGTATTAAAACATGAGTTATGTCATGGAGTCAGTCTTAAGGGAAATCAACCCTGAATACTCATTGGAAGGACTGATGCTGAAGCTGAAACTCTAATATTTTGGTCATCTGATGCAAACAGCTGACTCATTGGAAAAGTCCGTGATGCTGGGAAAGATTGAGGGCACAACGAAAAGGCATCAGAGGATGAGATGGCTAGATGGCATCACCGATGCAATGGACATGAACTTGGGCAAACTTTGGGAGATGGTGAGGGACAGAGTGGCCTGGGTTGATGCAGACCATGGGGTCACAAAGAATCGGACATGACTAGGCTACTGAACAACAACAGTATGTCATGGAGGGGGACGATTAATCCATGGTACCAGTAGGGTTCTCCTTCACTTTGGGTATTTTGCTGTTGTTCACCTTGGGTGCTGCACACCAAAATTGTTTTTATTATACTTTAAACAGTATAGACATATTTTATACATGCTTTTGCATATATGATCCTTTTCATAATAAAAATAACTTTAAAAACGAGATGCATGGATAATAGCACATAATTCTTCTGTTTGCTTTGCTAATATGCATTACAAAGATGGTGGTTAATTATGAGAAACCATAGTGAATGATGGCTCTCACAGTGTGATGCGTAGGTGAGCATCAGGCAGCCCTTCTGCACACAAGAGGTCTCATCAGCACATCCCTTCACCTTTGCCTTCACCAGATCTCCTGAGGCTAGAGGCACTAGCTTATTGCCTGTTCTCAGCAGCAAAATCTCAGGAACTTTCCTTTCCTTTCTATGTGTCAGCAATTCATTCTTCACCCAGTAAAAGTTATATAGCTCCCTCACTCATTAGAAGTGAAAGAAAAACAATTTTACATCAGGAAGAGATTTAAATTAGAAAAAAGAACAAAAAGTGTGGAGGCAAATGCAGAGAAAGTAGGTTTAGCGCTGTGGCTTCCCACAGCTAAGTCTTCTCTGCCAGTCCTCAAATTATTACAATAACCACCAGACAATACCAAAGTCCCCAGGCTGATGTGTGGGAGGCCAGACTGTCCTTTGTAAATGTTTCATTTGAACTCACTCCTATAAATCAGATCACTTATTTTGAAGAACATGCCAACTACATGCCCACTTTCTGGTTAAAATTTTGATCGTGGAAGTCCCTTCACAGTGACTGCACCACTGGCATTCCTATATTATGATTAGTTTCATTGACGCCATTTGCCACATTGTGTTAAGATGTTCAAAAGTTCTTAAGTGGCAAGGAAAAAAAAACTATTAATTCAGTCTCCTTAGAGAAAGGAGGAATTCTACATTTCAGGTACACAAACTCACATCAGTATTAGAAAAGTAGTGTTCATTTACCTCAGATATCACCCCAAATCTCCTGGAGATTCTAAATACTAGTTACAAAGCTAGAAAATGTTTATGAAATGTATTTTGAATTCAGAAAAGATGAGTAAGCTACAGTCTTGTTCTGAAAAGATATGCCTTTTTGGCAGGGAAATAATTTTATTTCATTAAAAAGTTCATCAGAAGATTTTAGGCTGGGCTTCCCTGGTGGCTCAGTGGTAAAGAATCAACCTGCCAATGCAGGAGATATGGGTTCGATCCCTGGTCTGGGAATATCCCACATGCCATGGAGCAACTAAGCTGGTGTGCCAGAAGTACTGAGCCTGTGCTGCAGAGCTGGGGAATCTAACTACTGAAGCCCGCACGCCCTAGAGCCCATCCTCTGCAACAAGAGAAGCCACTGCAATAAGAGGCCTGCCCACTGCAACTAGAGGGTAGCATTCACAGCAACAAAGACCCAGGACAGACAGAAATAAAATAAATAAGTAAAATTCTTTTATTTTTAAAGATTGTAGGCTAGGGCTAGCAATATTTCCAAAATCATGCGGAGATTCACCCTGAAAAGCTGTGGCAGCCTCAGGATGACCATGAAAATATCCAGGCAACAATTTCTTACCAACATGATATTTATGTCAGAGCACATATGAAAGGATTGAGCTTTTGTGTATATACAGGTGAGAACAAAACATACCCAGAGCCATACTTGTTCTGTAGAACTCTGCTGAAACACTGGCATTTGGCAAAGAGTATAGTATTTCACTGGGTTTACATTTTGCCCTGAGTGATGTAATTGGCAGTACTGTGAATACACAAAGTAACTTGACTCAGTTACATTCAAACCCAAAGCCTTCAAAAAGAGAAGGATGCTATCATGCAGTGCTTGCAAAACGTCCACAAGGATATATATCATTTATGTAAACAGGTGTGGAGACACAATTTTTAATCAACATAAGGAGAGCCACACACACTATAAACTTAGGACCACAGACATATTTTTTGACAAAATGTTCCCCAATAGAGCACCTTGAAAGAAGTTTTCTGAATTCAACAAGTTCCTGCTTTCTCATTAAAAGAGGATAAAAGTAGTTGAGCAAGGAGAATACATTTATGTATATTTACAAGTAGAATTTCTGAAGAAAAAGAGGAACCCTGGAAGTTAAGTCATAGGAAACAGACTTAACATTGCTGGTGTTCAGAAGTCTTCCATTTACCCTTACCACTGGGATTTGGATAAAAGCCATTCAGACCCATGGGTTTAAGAATGGCTTTTTGCTTAAACTTTGATGTTTACTAACACTGTGATTCCTATATGTTCCTTAGAACATTTATTTACATTATCAGATAAAATACCAGCTGGGAATAAATAGGTACACAGCCATACACGAAACCATTTCAGGCTTTTCAGGTTAATGAAGTTGTAAATTTATTTCATTCTGGTAAACTGCAGCCTGGTTCTCCTCTCAAAAGCAATCATCAGCTAAATATAAGACGCAGAATTTATCTGCATTAAAAATATATCATTATTTTAAAAATAAATGTAATTTAAGATATACATTTTAAACAGTCATTTTTTAAATATATACCAAATTAATATGTTTTTCAGAATCTAATGTTTTTAAATATACCCTGTGTTTAAGACAATGTCTAATGAATTAGGCATTAGAGTCATCTTTGCTGTTTGCCAACTAGGGTATTATTGCCAAGTATTAAATGTTTTATAAGTCAACATCCTTCCTTTGCGGCATATTTCCTTCTGAGGAGGAACAACAATAAAAAAATTACTAGTACCTAAGAAAAGGAAGTGAATTTACTTCTGTTCTTGTATGTTTTTATTGTTTGTAAGCTTTGTTTACCAGGTTAATCAAGTTATAAGCTATTTCCTCCTCCCAAGGGAATTTGGCACCTTTGGAACCACAAATGATCTTTAGTGTCTCTAGGGTATCATTTAAAACTCACTGCTTTGTAATTAATTTGGGGAGTTTCTAAATGGTTCTAAGTGCCTAAGGGCCTCTTCCCATTAGAGCCATTGACTAGGGGAAAAAAGCATATCAAAATACAAAACATCTGGAGTGGGCATCAGTTGGTGTGGATACCAGCAGAAATGATACATGATTATGCATGAGTACACATGCACAGTTGCCTGAAATATTAAGAGCCTGATAATAATAAATTTGGGGACATTCAAATATGTAGGGTATGAATTTCAGTAATTTTTCTGTAATATTTCATGGGATTCAGTTAAGTCTTGAAAAATTTGAATTGGTAGATGATTTACTAAGTCTCAATAGACTGGCACCACGTTGAATTGAACTTTAGTAGGAAAGGTGTCTGTAGCCCTGAGTTTGAAGTTCTAGTTGCTCAAAGGTAAAATTTTGGTAGCACAACTAATCCAAGAGCTACACACAGTAAGACTGCTACTATGGCCTCTGTATCTCATTGTTGTTGTTCTTTAGTCACAAAGTCATATCTGACTCTTTGTGATCCCATGGACTGTAGCCTGGCAGGCTCCTCTGTCCACGGGATTCTCCAGGCAAGAATACCAGAGTGGGTTGTCATTCCCTTCTTCAGGGGATCTTCCCGACCCAGGGATCAAACCCACATCTTTGGCATTGGCAGGCAAATTCTTTACCGTCTGAGCCACCAGGGAAGTCCTCTGTGTCCAGTACTAAGACCAGACTACACCCATATTCAAAGAAACACAGAGCATTCTCTCATACACCATTTTAATATACTTGAATTTAATACTTGGAAGGAACTTAGATACATAAATACTTGACTGAAATTTATCTCAATAGGCAATGCTGCTGCTGCTGCTAAGTCGCTTCAGTCGTGTCCGACTCTGTGCGACCCAATAGAACATGCCTATTCATAGCAATGGATGTGAGTATGAAGTCGCTTCAGTCACGTCTGACTCTTTGTGACCCTATGGACTGTAGCCCACAAGGCTCCTCTAACCATGAGATTCTCCAAGAAAAAATACTGGAGTGGGTTGCCGTGCCTCTCTCCAGGGGGTCCCGACCCAGGGATCAAACCTGTATCTCTATACATCTCCCGCATTGGCAGGGGGGTTCTTTACCACTAGCACCAACTGGAATCCCATAGCAGAACTACTGTTAAAACTCTGATCTCCAGTCTCTTAGCCAGTAGGATTTTTACTACTCTTTCATCTGGTATGGTTTATCTCATAGCTTTTGACTTTATGTTTCTACATATAGCAGCTTCCAGCTTTGCAATTCCAGGTTTGTGGAAATTATGATATAATTTTTCATAAATAAGTTGGGGTGAGGGTAATGGGAAAAATGTTAGACTACAGTAAAAATTTACACCAGTCTAAAGAGAATTTCAATCAAGTCCACTGATTAGAACTTGTCAGATCACTGTTTTCCAAACAATCACAAACATACATCATGAAAGTGCATAATGTCACTGAATTATATGCTTCCAAGTGCTTAAAATGAGAAATTTTATGTTATGTGCATTTGACTACAAGAAAAAAATTCTTAATGCTTTGCTATTGTCAGTGCTCTTTTCTGCCTAAAATATCTTTCCTCCAGCTAGCAATGCCCACATTGAGTTCTATGTCCCCATGATGCTTTTCCCAAATGCTCCAGCCTCTGGTATAACATGCTTCTCTGAGCTCTGATGACATCTTTGTCCACAAATTTAATACTTAACTAATAGTTCCATTTATTTTTATGAATATCTATACATCCTCATATTGTCTGTCCTAAAGTTAGTAGGGGCTACATAAATGATTCTTGAAGTCAGCATGTTGTTTTTTTTTATTTTATTTTATTTTTAAACTTTACATAATTGTATTAGTTTTGCCAAATATCAAAATGAATCCACCACAGGTATACATGTGTTCCCCATCCTGAACCCTCCTCCCTCCTCCCTCCCCATACCATCCCTCTGGGTCATCCCAGTGCACTAGCCCCAAGCATCCAGTATCGTGCATAGAACCTGGATTGGCAACTCGTTTCTTACATGATATTTTACATGTTTCAATGCCATTCTCCCAAATCTTCCCACCCTCTCCCTCTCCAACAGAGTCCATAAGACTGTTCTATACATCAGTGTCTCTTTTGCTGTCTCGTACACAGGGTTATTGTTACCATCTTTCTAAATTCCATATATATGCGTTAGTATACTGTATTGGTGTTTTTCCTTCTGGCTTCCTTCACTCTGTATAATAGGCTCCAGTTTCATCCACCTCATTAGAACTGATTCAAATGTATTCTTTTTAATGGCAGAGTAATACTCCATTGTGTACATGTACCATAGCTTTCTTATCCATTCATCTGCTGATGGACATCTAGGTTGCTTCCATGTCCTGGCTATTATAAACAGTGCTGCGATGAACATTGGGGTACACGTGTCTCTTTCCCTTCTGGTAGAAGTCAGCATGTTGCAATGAGGTTTAGCTAACTCTACTGTGGGAATTATCTTTGAAACTTGGTATCATCTTGGGTCAAATACTCATTCATTTATTCTTTTATTCATTCAAACTAATTACAATACCTGGTATATATCAGGTACTCTCTGTGCTCAGTCACTCAGTCATGTCCAACTCTTTGCAACCCCACGGACTCAGGCACTGTGCTAGGTGTTTAATACAGACAGAAGTAAGATAATCCAAACTCAGCTCACTCAAATCTCAGGAAAAGAGAAAAGCTGTAAACAAATAGCTATATTTCAATGGGGGTAAGTAGCAGGTGTGGGGTTTTTTTTTCAGTTGAACAAATAGTAATAACACCTTAAAACTGTGGATTCTAGAATCAAAGATGGATATACTCCTACCACTTAGAGAACTTTGATGGGAAGATAAATAACTTCTCTAATGCTTCAGCTTCCTTCCCTGTAAAATGGACATAAAGATATCAATACCCATCTCACAGTGTTGTCATGAGGAGCAAATGAAAAGATCCATGTGTCATGCTTAGCACATTGTAGACACCCAATAAACATTAGTACTTTTTTTTTTGCCTTAGAATATGACCCTGAACCAAAAGGATTCTTTTCTGTTTTGAAATCTGGCATAAGGTGTGTATGTGTGTACACATGGATATGCAAATATGTATAACACAGTCAATTTTTTTTACATTATCTATCAGCCCACTGGGGGCTTAGTAGTTGCCAGTTAGGTGCATCTCCAGTTCACACGGGTTCCTCTTTCCCTAGGAACAGCCAGATACACAAATATGAACTTCGAGTATATCATATCACTGCCCTTAACTTTTCTCATGGCCACAACTGACTACTGTGAGAGCAGATGCATAACCTAGGCTGGATCAATCAGATTCTTTATCTGGAGCATTTGATCATTGAAACAAAGACATAGGGAAATGGAAGGTCACTACTGGATGTAAGAAACCCTAATGGCAAAACTTTGGAGTGACAGTCCCTGAATTGCATGAGGTATCACCCTTCTAGAGGTTTAGTAAGTCCTTCGACTCTGTGATCTGATGTGGTCTTTCCAATAAAAACCCTCTCTTCTTCAGTTACCAGAGTCATTAACTGCAAACAAGCATTCAACACAAAACTTAATTAATACTGGAAAAGGGTTCTCCTTTTGCTAGGATTGGCCAGATGGTCTCTCTTTCCAACTAAACTTATGAGATTCTCACTGAACACGGTCTAATCAGTCTGTGCAACTGCTCTCAAATAAGATTTTAAAGAATAAAGGGGGAAATTGAGTGGTTGCTTTCAAATGATTTGCTTTCTACCATGGCTTTTACTTTAACATTTGATACTTAGGATAAGTCATTTCTCTTTCTCTTTACTCCACCAGCCAATAGAAATGATGAAATTCCTCTGATTTAACTCATAATCCACATGTGATTTCACAAGAAACAAGAAATCAACTCTGAATTTACTAGAAGAACTTAAGGCCTTTTCTCTAGAAGGTGAGATGCTTAAAGTATATAGTCTCTAGGGGCCTTCAGTGACTAACATACTAATTGATTCTGAACATAGATAAAATTAATATCAAAAGGATACAGAAAAGATTAATTATGCAAGAAATGCAAAGACATTTCAATTTTTTTTAATGTCTTACATATTTAAGGATGAAGGAGAAAAACATCCACGTAACGATACAAACTAGTACTGCCTGGCTAAAAAAGTATGTAGAATATTTTAAAAGTTGTATCTACTTAATACTTAATACGGTGGAAAAAAGTGCTTGATTTACCTTTAATTTCTGACTAGAGCTGTCTCTGGGCTGGCTTAAAATGTTGTGACATATTAAATAGCAGTGCCAATGGACTTTTTAAAAAGGAAAAAAGGGAGAAAAACCTAACTCTTAAGACATTCATTCATTTTCCCACATCTTTTAAAAGTTTACTACTCTTACTTAACTCATCTTGGGACATTAGTGGTCCTCAAACAATGTGTGGTTCAGAATTTTATATTTGGTGGTCCTGGTTATGCCCCAGAGACCAGCAATCCCTACAATAAAACCGATATTTCATAAGACTCACAAGACTCAATTAGCTTAGAATCTGAATTGCTTCCTACTCTGGGGAAAGGGTTAGAATTCAGATCATTTAGATAATCTGAGCACAAATAGAAAACAATTGTTGCAAAATTGCCTTTGAAAATTCATTTCAGAAATGACAGAGGCATGTAAGCATTATTTTCTGAATGTATGCTGCTGCTGCTGCTAAGTCGCTTCAGTCGTGTCCGACTCTGTGCGACCCCATAGACGGCAGCCCACTAGCCTCCTCTGTCCCTGGGATTCTCCAGGCAAGAATACTGGAGTGGGTTGCCATTTCTTTCTCCAATGCATGAAAGTGAAAAGTGAAAGTGAAGTCACTCAGTCGTGCCCGACTCTTAGCAACCCCATGGACTGCAGCCTACCAGGCTTCTCTGTCCATGGGATTTTCCAGGCAAGAGTACTGGAGTGCGGTGCCATTGCCTTCTCTGTCTGAATGTATGGAGAGTTTAGTATTAAAAATTCTACACAAAGCAAACTATAATAAAGTTGATCGATAACTACTGACATACACACACATAATTTTCACATAATGATTGTATATGTGCATACAGGGCTTCCCTGGCGGCTCAGTGATAAAGAATCTGCCTGCCAATGCAGGAGACACTGGATCGATCCCTGGGTTGGGAAGATCCCCTGGAAAAGGAAATGGCAACCCACTCCAGTATTCTTACCTGGAAATCCCATGTACAGAAGAACCTGGCGGGCTAACAGTCCATGGGGTTGCAAAAGAGTCAGACACAACTTAGCAACTAAATAACAACAATGTGTGTGTAAGGACTGCGTATGTAGAAGATTGTGTGGTTATGTATATGTGTGTATGCATGTGTGTATAAATTAAACCTGGGAAAATAGTTGCTTTCTCATAAATAAAATACTAAAATTACTATCGCATATTCAGTTTCTAATTTTTGTGTTACTTTGTCCTAATTATAGTTTCATCCCAGAGTAATGCATTAATAAATTTTTGAAACTGTTTCAAGTTATTTGATTATGGGCACAGCCTCCCATAGCAGGGAGCTTCCAACTTCCCAGAGTATAAAAGGAATTTTGTTTTGTTTTGTTTCTTGCCATGTTATGGTTGGTTGGATACTGGGACAGGATGGGAGAAGAGGATGTTATCATACAATTAAAATGAAGTCTCTGGAGTTGTGGCATATTTGTGGTTATCAAACATCTAAATTTTACTTCTGATTTCAAATCATGCAAAGCCCTTTTATGACCCTCTATTTCTCCATTATAAACTGGTCATTGAAACTGGCCAATGCAAAATCACCCTTTGTGTGCTTACGATAAGACTTGCAAGCCTCTTCCAACCACACAAGCAATTCTGCAGAAGGATCCACTACTATTAATATTCCCTAGGAACCAAGACGCCTGCTTGCATTGGGAAGATTAATAGAAGCGAAGATCACTCAAAGCTTAATATACATCTTATATTCAGCCATAAAGACATTGATCCTATTTTGCAGCTGCCTTTCTCTCTTTTAAGAAATCATTCTGTAAGCTTGTACTAGTCTAATGTTTACAGCTTGGTTTCTTTTTTCACTTTTTTTTAAAAATTTTATTTTATTTAACTTTACAATATTGTATTGGTTTTGCCATATATCCAAATGAATCTGCCACAGGTATACATATGTTCCCCATCCTGAACCCTCCTCCCTCCTCCCTCCCTATACCATCCCTCTGGGTCGTCCCAGTGCACCAGCCCCGAGCATCCAGTATCATGCATCAAACCTGGACTGGCGACTCGTTTCATATATGATATTATATATATTTCAATGCCATTCTCCCAAATCATCCCACCCTCTCCCTCTCCCACAGAGTCCAAAAGACTGTTCTATACATCAGTGTCTCTTTTGCATAAGGCATTTGGCCAACTTTAAACAATGCCTACTTCTAGCCAATTGCCCTTTTCTTGCTGTCAGCGTTTTTATAAAAGGAAAAGCACACAACCAATGCGTTGTTTCGAATACTTTAAAAATAAAACTGCAAGGCTCA
This sequence comes from Bison bison bison, assembly GCF_000754665.1. Taxonomy (NCBI): domain Eukaryota; kingdom Metazoa; phylum Chordata; class Mammalia; order Artiodactyla; family Bovidae; genus Bison; species Bison bison. Next base: position 2,810,299 of record NW_011494813.1, on the reverse strand, counting down.
CTCAAGTCAAGTAGCAGAGAAATTCTACTGAGATAGTGGTGATATCTAATAGGTCATCACTTCAGGTCCTTTCTCAGAATTGTATTCCCAAAATTCTTAATATCCTCCCTGTAGTTTTGGTTGTTCACTTAACCTTGTATGCAGTCTTGAATTAAAAACAGGTCAAGTCCATGATCATTTAATTATTAATTATTACAGATAAGAGTTACTAAGCACTCAAAAAATTCACTATCATTACACCTGCATCTAAATCCCCTACAATTCATAATCCCACTTAACAGTCACAACATTCCAGTTAAGGTAATACTATTATTTTTTTCTTACAGTGAAGATATTGAGGCTCAGAGAAACTAAGTGTCTTATACAAGGTAATTGCCAGCCATTAAGTGACCTTATGGCCAAATTACAACTCAGCCTGTGCAAGCCACATACTTTAATCCTACACCACACAAGTATTGAATACACATGTACTGAGCATATGGGTTTTGGATGTGGCTTTGGAAATATATATGTATATATAGATGTGTACATGCACAAGTGTATATATCTACGTACATATGCATGCATGCATGCATCTGTGTATCTATACATACATTTGTACATTTATTTGTATTGTCAGCTTACTATCTAGAGATAAAAAGTAAAACACAGTATAACAGGGTGGGGGGGTGGACAGAGAGAGTACACAATTATTAAATAAATAGTATAAAGAAGTAACTGTCAAAGATTTTTCCAGCAAGACATAAATATGTAAGACATACATGTAAAACATTCTCAACTAAAATGCTATGGCTTAGATTAAAATGAACCCAAATAATGTCCAATTACAGCTTGATGGCTTTAAATAAAGAAATGTGCTCAGTCGTGGCCATTTCTTTGCAACTCCATGGACTATATATAGCCAGCCTAGCTCCTCCGTCCATGGAATATTCCAGGCAAGAATACTGGAGTGGGTTGCCATTTCCTTCTTCTTAAATAAAGAAAGGCAAATACAAAATAACAATATTATAATATGAATCGATTGATTTATTTATTCAACAAATATTTATTAAGCAAAAATATGTTGAGGCCCCTGCCTTCACAGAGTTAACAGCTGAGTGGGGTGGGGGAAGGTATTAATCAAATAATCCCATAAGTAAAATTTCAGCCAAAGCCAGTGCCATAAAGAGAGCTGTAGGAGACAAAACTAGAGGCAGTTGTCAGGAATGTTGGTGAAGTTTCCCTTGAAGTAGCAATACTTGCTCATAGATCTGAAAGATGAGGAAGCAAAAAGGAGCCAGGACAGTGCTTCAATCAGAGAAGACAGGCTGCTCAAAGACTCTGGCAGAAGGAAGAAAAGCAAATGAGAGGCACAGAAGCAAAGCAAATGGCTGTGAGGGGGTTCATGTGGGATATTGGGGGATAGAGTGATAGAAACCAAAGTATTAAATAAAGTAAGAGAGAGACTAGAGTAGCTTCTAATCTGTTAATCCATAAAAATATCACAAGTCACTGGAAAGGGCAACAAATCAGATGCAAATATCATAGAACTGATGCTATCACAATGTACAAGTTGAGAACAATATTAGTATATATTAATACAATGGTTTCACCAGAATCAGAGAAAGGCCATGCACCAAGGATCTTAGTGGGAATTGTGTATTTTCATGAATACAATGGAACTTCTCTGGCCTTTAAAGAATGAGTACCCCCAGTGGTTCAGATGGTGAAGAATCTGCCTGCAATGCGAGAGATCTGGGTTTGATCCCTGGGTTGGGAAGATCCCCGGAGAAGGGAATGGCAACCCACTCCAGTATTCTTGCTGGGAAATCCCATGGACAGAGGAACCTGGCAGTCCTCTGAGATCCATGGGGTTGCAAAGAGTCGGACACAACTGAGGGACTGACACTTTAATTTTCATCCATCAGACAGATGGAGAAGAGGAGAAAAGTGGGAGCAAGACCTAGGAGTGTTCATTTACTGAATGGAACCAATGCCTCTACTCAGCATGGACTGGTGCTTTCTCATCCTGGCAAATGCCTGTATGAAGGCTGTTGAAACTCCAGTCTGCATCTCCTTTGTTTATAACTTGGTCTTTTGGACAACATGCTCCAGCCCATTATATTTAGTTCTAGACAAAATCCTAGCTGCTGGCTCCATCTGCCAAACTGGTTCAATAGACTTTATGTATGAGTGTGTTGGGAGCAAATGGTTTAGGAAAAGAGGAGTTCAGATTTAAATGGAACTTATCTAGTGCCTTTCAATTGGGAACCACTTTTCAGATGAATATACAACATTGACGGGTTCCATGGATGAGACTGAATGGAATACAGAAACAAGAGCAATATATTCCATGGAAACAATGGAATACAGAAATTAGGACTACCTATTTTAAGCCACTCTGCCCAGCAACTTTGCCCATGAAGACATCCAGCCATCCCACAGCACCATGTTGCTTTACAATCTGGCAGAATAAAGCATCTTCCTAGAGAAATACACCATCATGATCACAGCTATAATACACACTTACTGTCAATTTTACAGATTGCTTTCAATAACATCTACAATCATTATATGTCATTTATAATGACATAAATTTCTGAAAATGATAATGTATGTAAAAGCTATAGTTTTTCCAGTAGTCATGTATGGATGTGAGAGTTGGGCCATAAAGAAAGCTGAGCACCAAACAATTGATGCTTTTGAACTGTGGTGTTGGAGAAGACTCTTGAGAGTCCCTTGGACTGCCAGGAGATCCAACCAGTCAATCCTAAAGGAAATTAGTCCTGAACATTCATTGGAAGGATTGATGCTGAAGCTAAAGCTTCAATACTCTGGCCACCTGAATGCAAAGAGCTGACTCATTAGAAAAGATCCTGATGCTGGGAAAGATTGAAGGCAGGCGGAGAAGGGGATGACAGAGGATGAGATGGTTGGATGGCATCACTGACTCAATGAACATGAGTTTGAGCAAGCTTCAGGAGTTGGTGATGGACAGGGAAGACTGGGATGCTGCAGTCCATGGGATCACAAAGAGTCAGACATGACTGAACAACTGAACTGAAAAAACTTCACTCCAGAATGCAGAGAATAATTTTTATAGTCAATGAAAAGACATACAATATTTCTTATTTATCTCTTCTACATCAAAGATACTTAAAAATCATTTATAATTGAAAAGAAAAAGAAAACACACATGCTTAGCAATAGGGGACTGGCTAAATAATTTACAGTCCATCCGTACAATGGAATACTCTGTAATGGCTATTCAAAAAATGAAATAGAAATTTAAAGTTTTTTTTTTTAATTTCATTTTATTTTTAAACTTTATAATGTTGTATTGGTTTTGCCAAACATCGAAATGAATCCGCCACAGGTATACATGTGTTCCCCATCCTGAACCCTCCTCCCTCCTCCCTCCCCATACCCTCCCTCTGGGTCTTCCCAGTGCACCAGCCCCAAGCATCCAGTATCGTGCATCGAACCTGGACTGGCGACTCGTTCCATATATGATATTATACGTATTTCAGTGCCATTCTCCCAAAGGGAGAGGGAGAGAAATTTAAAGTTTTTAAGTGGAACTAACAACAGACTATTTAAAAAATCAAGGTACATATAATATGTATAGTTTGGGTCAAACAAGGCTAGGTATACGTATTTGCATGAAAGAGTTCTGAAAAAGTAAGAAAGAAATTTGAAGGGTTGTCTGGGGAATGGGATTGGGGATTTAGAGCAAAAGGAAGATTTGATTTTGTCCTGTTTGAATGTTTTTAAAGCACATGCATATGCTTTTTTAAAATAATAATAAAAAAAGCTAAGCTTGTCTTCAAATGTTAACTATTTGCTTTAAAGACATAGGCAAAAAATAATAATAATAATGTAGAGTCAAAAAGAAGTAGGCAGTAAATCACAGTGGACTTTCTTTTACTATATTATTGCTTCCTGCTCTCATTTGTCTCAAAGTCTAACTCTATAGGCTCAAAATAAGCATGACAGTATAATGGTTGGCAGGCAAAGACAAAAGATTTGGTTCCTCCTCCAATTTCTTTTTATGGCCATTAAACTCCTTTTTTCCAGTTTGCATAGCTGGGCAAATGGTTAGAGACTGGAGATTTTTTTATAAACAAAAATCTTTGCTCACTATAATTTTCATCTTTTTTTTTTACTACTCAGTTGATCCTGAAATAGAAACTTAAATTATTATCCATTTTGTTGTTGACATAACTAAATTTCAAACTAATAAACAAATTCCTCAAGACACTTCAGTCTTCACTAGGTATACTCTTAAGAGTCATAGAATATTTTGAAATTTAAATTAGCTATTCAATAGAAATGACTGCATCAAATTATGCTATTTCTAAGTCATGATTCACCTGAAATTCTCAACCAAACTTCATGGTTAGTGAATTGATACAGGCTCAGCTATCTCACAAACAACTATGAATGAAGAAAATATGAGGTTCTGGTCCCCTCTCCCTACCCTAACCTTTCAATCCCTCATATCCACTTTAACCATGTGATGTTCTCCAAGGATCATAAGTCACATTTTTGCATTATCTGTTGGTCTCAGCATACAGGGCTTACATAGAAAATTTACAACACTCAATTCTTCTGGGACAAACATGACAAAAATCCAAAAGTACATTTATCTTTAAATCAACATGACCTTCCCATAGCCTCAATAAATTGTAATTAAGGGATGTTGCTGCTGCTGCTGCTAAGTCGTTTCGTCGTGTCCAACTCTATATGACCCCACAGATGGCACCCCACCAGGCTCCCCTGTCCCTGGGATTCTCCAGGCATGAATTCTGGAGCGGGTTGCCATTTCCTTTTCCAATGCATGAAAGTGAAAAGGAAAAGTGAAGTCGCTCAGTCGTGTCTGACTCTTAGCAACCCCATGGACCACCGCCTACCAGGCTCCTCTGTCCAGGGGATTTTCCAGGCAAGAGTACTGGGGTGGGGTGCCAGTGCTTTCTCCGAATTAAGGGATAATTACACCCAAATCTCTTGCTACATTAATTTAGCAAAGATCAGTAACACAGGTATATTCATGTCTCAAATATGTTTGAACTGTGCACTTAGATTTGCACATTATCTGAAAGTGAAATTAAGAAAAGAATTCTATTTACAATAGCATCAAGAAAGAATAAAATATCTAGATATAAATTTAACTAAGAAGGGGAAAAACTTGTGTAGTGAAAACTATATAACACTGTTCATAAGAAATTAAAAAGAGATAAAAAATATATAAAGACATTTCATGTTCATGAATTGGAAGACTAGTAAATTCTAACTGCCTTCTTTATAGAAATGGACAAGCTGATCCTAAAATCATATAGAAATGCAAGGGATACAAAATAGGCAAAATAATCTTAAAAGAAGAACAATTTTGGAGGACACACCTCCTAATTTTAAAACTTTCTATAAAGCTATCACAATCTATAGTCAACTGAGTTTCAGCAAGAGTGCCAAAACTATTCAATGAAGAAAGAACCGTCTTTTCAGTAAACAGTGCTGAGACAACTGGATATCTACATGCAAAAAAAGAAGAAAATTTAGAACCCTACCACTTATCATAACCAAAACTTAAAATCAAAGATCTAAATGGAAGAGTTAAAATCATAAAAATCTTAGGAAAAAACAAACATAGGTAAATCTTTGCGACGTTGGGTTTGCCACAACAGCATTACTTATATTAGCCAAAAAGTAGAAACAACCCAAATATCTATCAACTGGTGAATAAATAAGTAAAATGTGGTATATCCATATAATGGAGTATTATTAGGCCACAAAAAGGAGGGAAGTACTAATACATGCTACAACATGGATAAACCCTGACAATATTATGCAAAATGAAAGAAGTCATACACAAAAGGTCACATAGTGTACGATTCCATTTATATGAAATGTCTCGAATAGGCAAACCCACAGATACAGAAGGTAGACTAGTGGTTGCCAGGGGCTAGGAGGACGGAGGAACTAGGTGTGACTCCTAATTGTTATGCAGTTCCCTTTTTGGAGTGATGGAAATATTTTAGTATCAGATAGTGGTGATGGATTCACACACTGTGAATATACATAAAATACTAAACTGTATACTTTAATACAGTCAAAATTGTGGGAAAAAAAGATTTGTACATTTCATTCTGTAAATTATAACTCAATCAAGTTAACATCAGGGAATAAAGATCAGCAACAATTATATTTAAGAACGTGTGAAAACCTACTGAGGTGAAGAAGGAGAAGAAAAAGAACCACCTCCAACTTTATATAGGTATCCAAAGACATTATTTGGTATAAATACATCACTGATACTATATAGGAATAGCACAGTTAGTGACTGTCCAGCAGAGTCATCTATATAAAGAAAGAGGTGAGAAACAGCAAGTGTACTAGGGAAAAAGAAATCTGACTCCATATTGGATCTGTTTCTTTTAGTTTAACCATTTCATATTCTGTTGCTTTTGCTACAAGTTAAGAATGTTGCCTATAGCTTGAAATATACAGGATGTCCATTCTCAAGACTCTGATCCTTAAAGGTATAACACTTGTCCGTCATATAGAGACAAAAAGTTGCAGAATAGAGAGTAACATTTGTCTTGTTGGAGGTTTACAAGACTATTGTGGCCTGACCTATGTAGACAGTTGTAAGGACAAAAGATTCCAGCACCAAGAAGTTTGCAACAAATGAGCATACTCCCTCCCCTTTTAGTATTCAGTTCAGTTCAGTTCAGTCACTCAGTCGTGTCCAACTCTTGGCGACCCCATGAATCTCAACACGCCAGGCCTCCCTGTCCATCACCAACTCCCGGAGTTCACTCAAACTCATGTCCATCGAGTCGGTGATGCCATCCAGCCATCTCATCCTCTGTCGTCCCCTTCTCCTCCTGCCCCCAATCCCTCCCAGCATCAGGGTCTTTTCTAATGAGTCAACTTTTCGCATGAGGTGGCCAAAGTATAGTATTAATGAAGCCTAAATTCTAACTTAGGTAAGACGGTTCTTTGGGACACTACTCTACCATCTTCTTCATCTTCTGACTTTCAGAATAAACCCACTATTCCTTGTCCCAATAACTCATCTGTCTATTTACTGGCCTGTTGTGCAGCAAACTTGAATTTAGTAATACAGGGGCATGGTACATTCATACTTTCTACAACAGTCACTTTAAGAAAATTCTGCCCTTGGAAAACCCATGGCTACCCTGAAAATGATGGAGTGAATGAACAAGGCTTCATAAAAATTAAGGTCTTATTTTATTTTATTTTTTTTAATTTTATTTTATTTTTAAACTTTACGTAATTGTATTAGTTTTGCCAAGACCTCTTCCTCTGAACAGCCACTCAAGTCAAAGAAGGAGCTAGCAAGAGAAGTACTGCCTGCATGCCACAGACACCAGCCGTATACAGGCAGGCGTGCTCTAAAAATCCTTCTCCAGTTATTGTGCTCTGACCTCCAGGAAACAGCTGCCAAACCCTAAGCAGGTTCCCAGGGCTGGTGAGAGGAGGCATGCAAGGCCTTCCATGGAAAGTCTAATTCGTTATAGCATCCTGGGTAGAGAAAACACAACCATCCCACAATAAGGCACTTCATCATCAGATTGATCAAAAACCTGTGAACGGGTGGGTCGCTATTTTCATTCATCCATTTGACAAATATTTACCGAGCACTGCCATGCACCAGGTACTGTGGCGATACAAGAGAATGGTTATTTTTGCATAACATTCTTCTGTGGGTATCAAGCAAAATGCAAAATGACGGGATCCTCAGCTTACAACCTTGCAATGACTCCTTGTTTTTCTGAGAAAAGCCAAAGTCCTTACAATGACCTGTGAGGCTCCCAATGATAAGGGGCCACTACCCACACCAGCCATTCCTTTCACCCTTTGGCATCTGGTCTCACCAGTTTCTCTAACTCTCTTTCTGCCATGGCAGTCAGTCGTGTCTTTGCTAATGCTCCAACTCACCAAGCACGCATCCTCATTCCTTCACTATCTCTAGCTGTTTTACCCACCTTGGAAGATTTCCCCTGATTTTCTCATAATCTTTAATTCCTTCAAGATTTTGCTCCATTTCTACCTTCCTGATGAGACCCACCTACTACATCTCATTTAAAATAACAACACACTTGCCCCATCATTTCCTATTCCCTTTACCCTATTCAAATTTCTTTTTCTATGTTCCATTTCACACATGATCAAATTCCCTTATTTATTATATTTTTGGTACAGCCCCACCTCCTACTGTAATCTCCACGAGGGTAGGGATTAATCTGGATCTGGATTGCTCACTGCTGTCTCTTCAGCACCTACAACAGCACGTGCTTCATGAATATTTGTGAAATAAACAGAAGTAATCAATTCCAATACCTTTAGAACACTTTCTTTACAAGAAAGTCCCCTTGGACTGGCTCTTTGGGGACGCTATGTTCCCACACCTGAAATCATAGCTGCCATCCCATGGCACCAGCAAATACACCCAGCCTCTGAGATATGAAAATGAAGACACTCTATCACTCAACAGTGGATAGCATTTCCCCAGATACCTGAACACCACTCAACTGTGCTTCCCATTTCTGCACCTCCCATTAATACCTGTCAGTGAGCTATGTGGGCAGACAAAAATGATTTCTATGTAAAATGTTTATTATGTAATGGTCTGTGTCTTCCACAAACAGTCCTAAAGAGACTGGAAACAATGAATTAGAAGAGAGTTGTTTTTACTCTCCCCACCCCCCCCAAATCATCTCTGATTCTTTATAATCCCTGGTATTTCAAGCAAGACATGCAGTCACTTAAAATTTTCATTTCCTCCTCTTGCTCTTATTTCTTTCACTTCCAAAAAAATAAAGAAAAAAAAAAAAGAAAAAAATCCCTAGTGCTTTACTCTTAAGTAAAGTTTATCCATAAGGTATTGTTAAAGTTTCCTTGACTTTGTTTGTAATTCTTGTCTAATCTCATACATTCACAGACTAAAAAAACCTAAGGCCATTTAATCACCACAGTTCTAATCAATAGGTAAGACTTCATTATTAAAATGTTCATTTAAAATGTGTGAAAAATGTAAATGGATATTATCTGTACATGACATGAGATTATTAGACACAAAATGGGGCAGAATAAGGCACCTTTGTTTGCCTTTATAAAACAGAACAAAAGCAGTAACTTGGCTCAAAGTAGATGCTATTCTCTATTCTTGTCACCAGCTAAATCAATTGTATATGTGCATTGTCTTGAACCATTTCAACTAAATCCCACTGATTTGTCTGTAAAACTGAGAGATTAAGATTAGCCTCTGAGCAATTTATTTACCTTCCAAAGTGAAAAAAAAGAAAGCAGGCAATTTCAACCAAAAAGTAAAAATCCCATGAATGCCTTTCTTGTTTTCAAACCAGAGCTTAATTTCCCAGTCCTGTGGGGTACAAAATAATGTATGTCAATGGATTTAGCACTAAGGAATTGAAACATTATACTTGGTTCACCAAAAAAATCAGTAGAAGGGTAGTTTAAGCTTCAGTTTTAAGCAGATCTTTAAGCAAAATATCAGCCTGTTTAGAATATTCTAGAGCAAGTATTTGTCATGTATAGCTACTCAATACAAACTCAAAGACTTTGCCTCCATGTGTATATTAACTATAAAAAGGTCTGATGAAGTTTCTTTGAGTAAAAATGGCTTTTCTTAATGGGCCGGAATATTAGATTTCTTTTTCTGATGAATGAACTTTCAAGAGCAAATGAGACAGCAAATATACACAATATATATTTGCATTTGAACGAATAGTATTTTTTGTTAAGAAAAAGAGGAAGCAAATGCTAGCCAAGACTGTCATCAGTTTTAAGATGAAAGTCACTGAATGACCAGAAAAGCATTTACACCATCTCCCATACTGTGCTGGAAATGATGATAGCTTCTAAGCTGTTATATTGAATGTGTGTGTGCTCAGTTGTGTCCAGCTGTTTGCAGCCCCATGGATTGTAGCCTGCCAGGTTCCCCTGTCCATGGAATTATTCCAGCAAAAATACTGGAGTGGGTTTTGCCATTTCCTCCTCTAGGGGATCTTCCTGGCCCAGGGGTCAAACCGCGTCTCCTGCATCTCCTGCGCTGTAGGCAGATTCTTTACCACTAGTAACACCTAGGAAACCCTTGTTATATTGAATACAAGAACCTATTTCTTGATTTTTTTTTCCAGAATCAATTCACTAATTCTACCAAAAAATTTTTCTGAGTGCCTACTATGTACTGGAAATATGCAAGATGCTGGATGATGTAAGGAATAAAATGATACTGTCTTTGCCTTATGGTGTCTACGTTCAGTCTATGAATAGTTGAACTCATTTCCTTTACATGATGAGCTTGTATAAGCAAGGGGATACAATTGTACAGCAAGTGGGTCAATCTGTTGCCCAATTTTCCTGTAATTCAGCTGGACAGGCCTCTGCATAGCTTGGAAATGATCAGCAGGTTCAGCAGATGCAATATGGAAAACTGAAGCTAGGAATTTATCTTCTGATGGAGAAAAAAGGAGAAGGAGAAGGAAGAAATAAGGAAGAGGAGAAGGTGAAGAAGGAGGACAATTAAGAAGGCAAAGAGGGGAGGGAAGAAAGGAAGGAGGGAGGTGGAGAGGAGGAGGGAGGGAAACAAAATGGGGAGGAAGTAGAGAGGGAAGAGAGAAGAGAGAAGATATTTTAGCGAGTGGTTTAGCTTCAGGCCTGAAAATGATTAAATCAAAAAAGTTGCTTTCATTTCTATAACTTTCCTGCTTAGAAAATTGAGACCATACTCTTTATCAGGGCATAGAAAGCATCAATAAAAGAAAATATTAGTAAAACAGACTTCATTAAAAATTCAGAGCTTCTAATTATCAAAATATCATTAAAAAAGCAAACAGGGAAGTGACAGTAGGAAAAGGTATTCACAAGACATATATCTAACAAAGGACTTCTAGCCAGAATTCACAAAGAATTCCTACAAATCAGTAACAAAAAAGATTGACAATCCAGTATAAAAAGTGGGCAAAGGAAGAGATATTCATAAAAAGGCAATCCAAATGACCAACATGTACATCAAAAGGTGCCTGACATCATTATTAATCAGGAAAATGCAAATTAAACCATAATAATTTACTCAAGAAAGTTAAAGTTATCTACCAGGAAAGTTAAAGCTGAAGGATGAATAATCTTAAGTGTTGCTGAGGATGTGGGGTTATGGAGTACTCATATTAATACTATTAATACCCATATTAATATTATTAATTATTAAATAATCAATAATATTTGCCTATGACAAACCTAGTCAGCATATTAAAAAGCAGAGACATCACTTTGCCAACAAAGGTCCCTACAGTCAAAGCTATGGTTTTTCCAGTGGTCATGTATGGATGTGAGAGTTGTACTATAAAGAAGGGTAAGCATCAAAGAATTGATACTTTCAAACTGGTGCTGGAGAAGACTCTTGAGAGTCCCTTGGACTACAAGGAGATCAAACCAGTTAATCCTAAAGGAAATCAACCCTGAATACTCATTGGAAGGACTGACGCTGAAGCTGAAGCTCCAATACTTTGGCCACCTGATGTGAAGAGCTGACTCATTGGAAAAGACCCTGATACTGGGAAAGACTGAGGGCAGGAGAAGGGGGCGACAGAGAATGAGATGGTTCAATGGCATCACTGAATCAATGGACATGAGTTTGAGTAAACTCCAGGAGATGGTGAAAGACAGGGAAGCCTGGCATGTTACAGTCCATGGGGTCGGATACAGCTTAATGACTGAACAACAATAACAACATATTAATACCTCACTGGTAGGAATTTAAATTGGTTCAGCTGCACTGGGAAACTGTACCATATACCTGTACATATACCTAACCTATCACTCAGTAATTCTACTTCTAGGTACATACTCAAGAAAAATGAATGCAGTTGACCACCAAATGATATCCACAAGCATAGCAACTTCACTCATCAAAGCCAAAAGTTGGAAACAATGAAATATCCATCAATAAGAGAATGAATACACTGTAGCATGTTTATATGATGGACTACTAGACAACAATGAAAAAGAATGAAATCCTAACATATCCAATAACTGGAAAAAACTATGGAACAACAGACACCAGACACAAAAGAGACTACACTATTGATTTATATCTATGTAGTATAAGGCGATGGCACCCCACTCCAGTACTCTTGCCTAGAAAATCCCATGGATGGAAGAGCCTGGTAGGCTGCAGTCCATGGGGTCGCAGAGTCAGACACAACTGAGCAACTTCACTTTCACTTTTCACTTTCATGCATTGGAGAAGAAAATGGCAACCCACTCCAGTGTTCTTGCCTGGAGAATCCCAGGGACGGGGGAGCCTGGTGGGCTGCCGCCTATGGGGTTGCACAGAGTCGGACACGACTGAAGCGACTTAGCAGCAGCAGTATCAAAAAGAGGAAAACAAATCTGTTTGTCAAAGTAGTTGTCACCTTTGTGGATGGAAATCACCTGGAAAAGGGGGTACAGAAGAGGTGCTGAAAGTATTTTATCCCTTCTTAGAGATGGCTATTAAGCTATATATAAAAATAAAAATCCATACTCCCATTGTGATTACATCCCCTAACAAGTCACCTGCTTCTTTGAAGCTGTAAACCACATCAGGACGTTCCTCTGTTCAAAACTCACCAGTGGTTCCCATTTTACTCAGGGTAAAAGTCAAATTCTTTGTAATGTGTTTATTCCCACAGTACTTGGCCCCCACTACTCTTATCATTTATTCTTAATAAAAAAGTCCTATCTCAGGGCTTTTTCCCAAGCTATTCCTTAAACCTGGAATGTTCCTCCCTCAAATATAGACTAGCTACAAAGCTCACTCTCTCACTTCTTCAAGACTTTATTCAAATATCATTTTCTCACTCAAGCCTTACTTCATCTCACTCAAGCCCTATCTCTTCCTGCTTAAAACTTCAGTATTCATTTCAGTTTTTGTGGTTTGTCTGGGGGGGGGAGGGGTTGGTGAAATTGGGGTTACTGGACCCAATCACAATCAGATTGACAACAATGGAGAAGGAATAAAAAAGAAGCTGAGCTTTTTTGAATTTTCAAGAAACATAAATATACTTCGGCTTTTCAAAAAAGAAGCGCGGTTTTGTCAATATGCAAAATTCACTCACATTCTTTCCCCTTTAGTCTTCAGAAAATATTTAGAATATACAGGAAGACTTTTTATGTGGCCTCTGGGGAATCTAGGGAAAACCAGCAGGATGTGGGAAGAATATGACCATATCCCCAGTAGTGCCAGTGGTGTCTGTATGTGTTTGTGTGTTTTCCTGGGTATGCAAACATATAGGATAGAAGACAAGCATTGAAAGCAGTGATGTAATGCATAAAAATGGGCCCGAGTGCTAAGTTAACAAGAGCTTTTCCTTCACTGTGTTCTTACACTGACCTCCAGACACACCAGAAAGATTGCTTCTCATTTCTCCTTCAAGCTGAGAAAACGAGTTTGGCTCAGAAAGTCTGAGATACTAGATCGGGAGTGGGGAACAAAGGGTGAAAAAGAAGCAAAATGAGACGGTGGATTGTTTTCTTCTGTCATGGGATAAACTTTAGCAAAAGAGAGAAGGGCGTCTGCTCTACAATTCCCATATTTCTGGGACTTCCATGAAATCTATCACAGACATGCACAGGCAATTTCTGTATGAAATGTGGGGCGTGCACGCGCGCACACACACACACACACACACACACACACACACACTTTGGTCAACTGGTTGACCCCGACTGGTCTAGGAAGGTAATTCAGCAAGTTACCCAGTTCTACATGATCTGATTAGCCAAAGCCACCCATTCCCATTGGGCAAAGGGAGAGGACTGATTTCTGTCTCAAGAGAGTTTTAAGAGATGAAGATGTGAAAAGAGCTTTCTATTTCAGAATAGCCACATCCTGAGGAAAAGGACAAACAATAGAGACAGCATGCTGCATTCAGAAAATTACAAGAATAAGTTTTGCCCAGCTGTGCACTGCAAAAGAACAAAAGACAGGAAAATAAGCACCAAATCAGTCAGTGAAAGGGAAGATGCATATTAACTGTAAAGTGCCTAAGTGTATACTAACTGTAAAGTTCCAGGCCAAGTGTCCCGTAACTTTTATTTTCTATCACAAAGGGTGGTCATGAGGACCTCATGTGTCAATGCACTGGTTGTGACGGCTTGGTTTTATTAAAGTGATAAGTGACTTCCAGCTTGATACTTAGAATGAGGGGGGTCCTGATCTAGGTACTAACCATGCACAGGCATAGAGGTTGAAATCTCGTGGGGGATGATTCATCTGCTGTGGGTTAGGATGACGGGCACATGGGTACCAAACTTCCCTGTCCCTGTCCCTGGGTCTACACTTTCATTTTGCAAATGATGTAGCCAGCCAATAACACAGGAAAATCCTCTTCAAGAGATGGGACAAATCACATTCTTCCTACCACCAAGAAGGAAGTACAAACCCTCTCAGCCCTCAGCAGATTTGGGGGGCAACATATTCTATACAAACAGATCCTGCTTCCACTCACTTCTCAAGTGGCTTGAAACATTACCAGGGTGCTTTGCAAACAGAGGGTAATGCCAGGGGCCCTGCCAAATGGGCCGAATGACCTGGCAGGTCAAGTACTAGTGATATCTGTAATGGGAAAAGATGCTACGTGGAGTGTACGGCTAGCATCAGCAGAGGAACCATGGCACAGACTCCTAGGATTCTGAAGCAAGGCCGCGGATGTGTCGCAGGCAACTGCGATGTATCATTCAAAGGCAGCCCTCAGCATGCCACTGGGCTGCACGTGTGTGCGTGCTAAGTCGCTTATGTTGTGCCTCTTTGCGACCCCATGGACCATAGCTCACCAGGCTCCTCTGTCCATGGGATTCTCCAGGCAAGAACACTGGAGTGAATTGCCATTCCCTTCTCCAGGGGATCATCCCAGCCCAGGGACTGAACCTGTGTCTTACATCTGCCTGCACTGGCAGGCAGGTTCTTTACTGCTAGCACCACCTAGCAGAGGGAAAGCCCCTGACCGTGGTGCCTTGTCTTCTGGAGCACCAGAGCTTCTCTCAAGTAATCATATGACAGTCTAGTTTGCTTGTCTACAAAGAAGACCCTTTCAAGGGCCACGATTCTCAGTGTTCAGTAGCAAGAACTTATTCTCCATTGTCACCTGATTGCAGACTTCTTGGAAAGCCTGCCATTGGGGATCACTCTGCTGCCCACACTGCCAACCCTGAGGACTGCCATTTCACCACATCCCTCCTTTCCATTTATGGCTGAGAACACAGGCCTTGGCTCCACACTGACCTGTGCCAGGGAACTGGAGAGTAGGGAACAGGGGCTGGGTTGGGAAGCATGCCTGTAAATTCTTCATAGGCCACATGTAAGCAATATGCAGAGCTTCCCAGGTGGCTCAGGGGTAAAGAATTCACCTGCCAAGCAGGAAACTCGGGTTCAATCCCTGAGTCGGGAAGATCCCCTGGAGAAGGAAATAGAAGCCCACTCCAGTATTCTTGCCTGGTGAATCCCATAGATAGAAGAGCCTAGCAGGCTACAGTCCATGGGGTCACAAAAAAGGCAGACATGACTTAGTGACTAAAACAAACAACAACAAGCAACATGCAAAGCTCTGCACACCTTTCAGCATCCTTCAACTGTGTGTGCCAGCCCCTCTAAACAGCCTCATGGTCATTCACCAATGGTGAATTTTCACCACTGGGGATGGTGAAAATCTGGGGATGATCTGACTGTCACCCATTTCAATCCAAACTGCTCATTAGTTTATAGTTCAGTCACTAAGTCGTGTCCGACTCTTTCTGAGCCCATGGACTGTAGCCCATCACATTCGTCTGTCCACGGGATTTCCCAGGCAAGAATACTGAAGTGGGTTGCCATTTCCTACTCCAGGGCATCTTCCAGACTCAGAGATTGAATGGAAGTCTCCTGTGTCTCCTGCATTGGCAGGAGAATTCTTTACCACTGAGCCACCTGGGAAGCCCAGCTTGTTGGTATATATTAAAGTTTGTATATTCATTGCTGTGAATAAAATATAGCTTTTCAAAGTCAACTTAGCAATGTTACATAAAGTGTCAAGATGATTTACTTCAATAAAAGATTCATGTAAATATTTAAATGATCAGATATCTCATACTGAGAAAAACTTGTTACTTTTCATCTATCTGTAACTAATAAAAACTTTATTTTCATATTTTAAAAATTTCCATTTAGATTGGCAAAAATAAATCTACTAAATACAAATAATGAATTCATCCTACAAGTTGTGGGTGACATGACACTGACAGAAAGAGCTTGGGAATGGAGAAAAATCGCAGGCTGAGAATTTCACCACTGTTTTTTCTCATGGTTCTAAGGTCGTGTAAAAAATTTTAAACAAGATAAGAATAAAAGTACAAATGAACAGAAGAGGAAAGTAATTTAAAAACAAAGAACTGACTAGTTTGAAAGCTACCATCCCAAGTTTTTAATTAGCTCTGGATAAATGGATTATGGTTTTTGTTTTCCTTTTTATTGTATTTTAAAAGTATGCTACTGCTAAGTCACTTCAGTCGTGTCTGACTCTGTGCGACCCCATAGACAGCAGCCCACCAGGTTCCCCCGTCCCTGGGATTCTCCAGGCAAGAACACTGGAGTGGGTTGCCATTTCCTTCTCCAATGCACGAAAGTGAAAAGTGAAAGTGAAGTCGCTCAGTCGTGTCCGACCCTCAGCGACCCCATGGACTGCAGCCTACCAGGCTCCTCCGTCCATGGGATTTTCCAGGCAGGAGTACTGGAGTGGGGTGCCATTGAGTTTTAAATTAAAATCTGCAGAGTTACTCTCTTAATCCAATTACAGGGGGTTTTCACCGAGGTCCAAGGCATCCTAAGGGCTCCAATGTTTGAGGTTAGGGCTTTTATGGGTCTCCTGGAACAATGCAGAGAATTCTATTGGATGTACTTTTAATTGACAGAAGAGACCATAGCTCTTGCCAACTTTTTAAGAGACCTGTTAAATTCCCGCCTTCCCCTCCAAAGATTAAGATCTCAGAAAGCATGTTTTATAGGCGTTTTGGTTTGTGGGTAATCACTGCAGTATCAGGTTTTGTGGTTTGAGGGTGGAGTAGAACCATCACAGCGAGACTGAACGCCTGCTGTGGTTAAGACTTCAAACTATTAGACCTGGTAATGAGACACGATGCTAATTTGGAGAAATCCCCTTCATAATGGTGAAGACAGTCAGAATTCTAACAGTGGAAAACGCATTATGCACACATAGTGTGTTTCCTCCTGATAGTGCAACCTTAGACTGAGAGGCATTGTCACTTGGGTTGGTGCCTCCAATCCACTCAACAATGCTGGGGTGTACACAGAAGAAGCCAAGGTGGTAGGAGGAATCATTCTCTTTCCCTCATGTTCCTACTATGGTCTTTAGTTCATGAAGCTTCCGCTTTTCTCCCCTGAGGAAAACATCTGAGAAGAATCTACGGGGTACTTTCTCTGCTTGCCGTGTCAAGACTCCTCCCAAGAGAGGTAGCCCCAGACCCGACAGGATTGGGCAAGACATTGGCCATGCACAGAGAATCTCTCACAGCATCTTCCTTGATATCCCCTCTATGGCAGTCCACCTGGGTCGCATCCTGGAGCCCCCAGCCCAGGCCAGACTCTCAGTGTCAGATCTGAAGGCCTAATGCTCTTTCTCTCTCAGTCTCCAAAGAATGCAAGGGTGGGATTCTGGGTAAGCACATCCACTCTGCAGACCCAAACTCTCCCTCAAAGGGGTTGTCTCGAGGCCATGCTGGGGAAAGAGTGAAAGATTGGGTATTAGAGATACCAACTGTGTCAACTGACTTGCCATTTTCTACATTCAGTGTGAAAGGTACAAGTGAAAGTGTTAGTCCTTCAGCTGCGTCCGACTCTGCGACCCCATGGACTGCAGCACACTAGGCTCCTCTGTCCTTTACTATCTCCTGGAATTTGCTCAAATTCATGTCCATTGAGTTGGTGATGCTATTTAACCATCTCATCTTCTGCTGCCTCCTTCTATTTTTGCATTTAATCTTTCCCAGCATCAGGGTCTTTTCTAATGAGTCGGCTCTTCGCACCAGGTGGCCAAAGTATTGGAGCTTCAGCTTCAGTCCTTCCAGTGAATATTCAGGACTGATCTCCTTTAGGATTAACTGGTTTGATCCCCTCGCAGTCCAAGGGAATCTCAAGAGTCTTCTCCAACACCACAGTTCAAAAGCATCAATTCTTCAGCTCTCAGCTTTCCTTATGGTCCAACTATGACTACTGGAAAAACCAGAGCTTTGACTACATGGACCTTTGTCAGCAAAGTAATGTCTCTGCTTTTTAATATGCTGTCTAATTTGGTCATAGTTTTTCTTCCAAGGAGCAAGCGTCTTTTAATTTCATGGCTGAAGTCACCATCTGCAATGATTTTGGAAACCAACAAAAAATGTCTGTCACTGTTTCCACCGTTTCCCCGTCTATTTGCCATGAAGTGATGGGACTAGATGCCATGATCTTCGTTTTTTGAATGCTGAGTTTTAAGCCAGCTTTTTCACTCTCTTCTTTCACTTTCATCAAGAGGGTCTTTAGTTCGTCTTTGCTTTCTGCCATAAATTGGTGTTAGTTCGTCTTTGCTTTCTGCCATAAATTGGTGTCATCTGCATATCTGAGGTTATTGATATTTCTCCCAGCAATCTTGATTCCAGCTTGTGCTTCATCCAGTCTGGCATTTCGCATGATGTACTCTGCATATAAGTTGAGTAAGTAGGATGACAATATACAGCCTTGACATACTCCTTTCTCAATTTGGAACCAGGTGACCATTTACACATTGGTTTAAAACTGTCTCCCAGATCAAGATTTAGAATAGTTGCAACAGCTCAGAAAGTCTTTCATACTCCTGCCCCGTCACTGTTCTGACCTCTATAAACATTGATAAGTGGTGCCTTTCAGTGAGCTTCATGTGGAATCTACTCTTTTGATTCTTGCTCAATATACTGTCTGAGATTCTTCCCTTTTCTTAATATATAGAAAAGTTGTGCAATATATTGTTGTTCTATATATGTTCTCAATATATAGAAAAGTTTAGTTTTTTTCTTATCTATGAGGTATTCTTTTGTATGAATACATCACAATTCATTTATTCTTAATGCCATTGATGCACATTTGGATTGTTTCTTTTTTAAAATAATGAATAAAGCTGCTCTGGAAATTCCTATGCATGTCTTTTGCTGAACATATGCACTCATTTCTTTCAGGACTGAAACTGCTGGCCAAAGGGAAGATTCGTGATTAGATTTAGCTGATACTAATAAACAGTACTAAGCTGATACTACTAAACTATATGTACACTTCCACCAGCAGTGTTGGAGCTTTCCAATTTTTCTACATCTTCACTAACCCTTAGTGTTGTTAATCATTTAAAAAGTTTAGCAGTTGTGATGATTGTGTAGTATTATCTCATTGTGGTTTTAGTTTGTATTTACTTGGTAAGTTGAATACCTTTTCATATGCCTGTTGGTTATTTGGTTAGTGTCTTTTGCCTAATTTTTTAAAATTGGATATTTTGTCTTTTTCTTAATCATTTGTAGTAATCTATATATTCTTAATACGAGTCCTTTCTTGGTTATATGAATTGCAGATACCTTCTTCCAGTCTGTGTCTAGCCTCTGTACTGTCTTACTATTTTTAGATGAACAAAAGACCCTTGAGCTTTTGGAGGACTTGGGCAGAAACGAGAGGGTTTCAAATAATATTCTCTGGTAAGAACCTATGGTACAGTATAATGTTATGGTAAAATGCTTAAATTATAGGTACAGGTAGAAAATAGAACAGTGAAGAATAAGGTAGTAATTGTATGGTAGATAAGTATAGGAAAAGCAAAGAGGAACTAAAGAGTCTCTTGATGAAAGTGAAAGAGGAGAGTGAAAAAGCTGGCTTGAAACTCAGCATTCAAAAAACAAAAATCATGGCATCCAGTTCCATCACTTCATGGCAAATAGACGGGGAAACAGTGGAAACAGTGACAAACTTTCTTTTGTTGGGCTCCAAAATCATTGCAGATGGTGACTTCAGCCATGAAATTAAAAGATGCTTGCTCCTTGGAAGAAAAGCTATGACCAAATTAGACAGCATATTAAAAAGCAGAGACATTACTTTGCTGACAAAGGTCCATGTAGTCAAAGCTCTGGTTTTTCCAGTAGTCATAGTTGGACCATAAGGAAAGCTGAGAGCTGAAGAATTGATGCTTTCGAACTGTGGTGTTGGAGAAGACTCTTGAGATTCCCTTGGACTGCAAGGAGATCAAACCAGTTAATCCTAAAGGAAATCAGTCCTGAATATTCATTGGAAGGACTGAAGCTGAAGCTGAAGCTCCAATACTTTGGCCACCTGATGCTAAGAACTGACTCACTGCAAAAGACCCTGATTCTGGGAAAGATTGAAGGAGGGAGGACAAGGGGATGTCAGAGGATGAGATGATTGGATGGCATCACTGACTCAGTGGACATGAGTTTGAGCAAGCTCCAGGAGTTGGTGATGGACAGAGAAGCCTGGTGTGCTACAGCCCATGGGGTTGCAAAGAGTTGGACATGACTGAGCGACTGAACTGAACTGAATTAGTCACCAAACTCTACACTTGCGATTTGATCTTTACATACTTCACTATCTGTATGTTAGCTCTCCATTTTAAAAAGCCAACAAAATAGCAATAAAAACCCAGATTCATAAAATGACATTCATGAGAATTAAGTGAAGAATATCTAACCCTCGATTTCTTGAGACGGTCTCAATTTTACCCTTGACTGAAAGCAGATCTCCACACCTCCTCAAATTCATTGGGTACCTTTAGCTTCCAATTAGAAATCTACTGAACTAAACATTAGAGCTATCTTCTCCCCATTGGAGAAGGCAATGGCACCCCACTCCAGTACTCTTGCCTGGAAAATCCTATGGACGGAGGAGCCTGGTGGGCTGCAGTCCATGGGGTCGCTAAGAGTCAGACATGACTGAGTGACTTCACTTTCACTTTTCCCTTTCATGCATTGGAGAAGGAAATGGCAACCCACTCCAGTGTTCTTGCCTAGAGAATCCCAGGGATGGGGGAGCCTGGTGGGCTTCCGTCTATGGGGTCGCACAGACTGAAGCGACTTAGCAGCAGCAGAAGTAGCAGCTACCCATGTCAAGGGCTTTGTAAGATACAAAGAGAAATCTGATGCTATTTTACTACAATGATGTTGTTTGAGGACATTTTCTACCATTCCCCCTTTATGGAGAAGCCGAAGAGAAAACTGTCAGTACTCATTTCAAGCAAGCTGTTTCTCTTGAGCAACTGGTATGCTTTTATCTGATGGATGCTGTTAATTCCAAAGCTGAATTTCCTAGTAGCCAAAACAAAAAGGGAAAACTTGCATCAAGTTACTAGTCACTCTTCCTTGACTTTTCCTCTACTTTTCAAGACATTGTCTTTTGGAACTTTCTGGAATGTTCATCTTTGTTAACTTCTTTTATCCCTGGCTTCAGTTGACCTCTATCTTTGTTTTCACTATACCTTAGTTTCTTTATATTTTCTTACTGGACTATCTGTTACTATACTATGTAACAACCACTATAAATGCTTTAAGACAAGCAAAAACAAATATACAGATGCAAGGGACACAAACAAGAGGGAGGACAGTACTGTTAAATACTGTTCTCTGCCTCACTAACCTGTTCACATAAAGCCTGTCTTACCCCCTTAGATATGCTCTAAGCTCTATGTGTGAGTTTCTGAACAGTTTCAGGTAGAAAGTAGGAGCGTAACAAGCACCATTTGACTGCTTCTGTGCAATTAGAGCTAATGGCAATGGTTTCAGATCCTGTGGTGTGGAGTATGAACACATTTTTCAACCATGAAAGAGCTCTTGCTCTAGGCCTGCAAAAACTTGCACACCATTTGGAAATTGGGTTATTTTAATTATAGTGTCATAGAGAACGACATGTATTTTAATCAACTTCAGTTGACAATGCTGCAACCACATCATAGCCAATGCTGATTCCAAACCATCTCAAGAATTACTTCCAGGTTTGAAGAACTGGCGGCTTAACGAGGCCAGTTAGGAGCACAGCCTGCCCAGCTGTTTCCCCAGTCCAACCTTGCAGGATCCAGGCCTTGTCATTAAGGAAGATTTCTGAGGATGAAGGTGTGGGGCCCAATGTGATCTCTAGGACTGGATCCCAGGCCCTGGGGTGGAGGCACCTCCCAGAGCCTACCCTTATCCTGACAGTTTTCTAAACTATGGGCAAGAATTTAGCTTCTCTGCCCTTCAGCACAGTCAGCAAACAGCACCAGAGTTTTGCTTGGCACTTCCTTTCGACAACATCTTGCAGTTTACACAGCTGGTCCTCTATTATAAAAGTTGTGGGTGACCTTTAGTACATAATAATGCCTTCAACTTTTGAGAAGCTGGTTGCCATTTTTGCCCACTGACCACAAGACTTCCTGAAGGGAGATTCTTCAGCACCATCCAAACTGACTGACAAGATTTCTTGATTTGCTTAATGAAGTAACCATGGGGTAGCTAATGCTGGAATAGTCATTTCAGAATTAAACCTTACTGGTTCTTTGTGTGAATGGTATTCCACACAGTAAACAAAACCATAGAAGCTTCTACAATTTATGTTTTTAATGAAGTAATTATAAAATCGGTTGTTTATAAACAGATACTTTAGATATATTATAAATGTTGGGAATATTGGCTACACCAGTACCGATGTATTTAGGAAACATGGAAATACTTTAAATATTTGATGGACTGGTATATATACATATGACATATATATGCATATGATATATGTATATATATATAAGTATACTGTATGGCATGTATATGAGAGAAGGGTATGATATAGAAAGTTTACAAAGTAAATCTTCTTTGAGAAACTATTATGTAATTATGTTTTAATGTAGTTTAAAACTCACAGTGAGAAGTTTTAACAGCTTGAGGAAATAACTTTTTTTATTTTTAGGAAATAACTTTTAGAAGCAAAAATCAAGTAGAAAATAGTCCATAACATGAAAGGTTGTAACCTACTTTTAAAACTTAAAGACTTTTTGTGGAGGATGTGATTTGCATGCTGTAAAGAAGCGCTGCCTAGAAAAGAGAGTACAAATGCCCTACAGAATCCCAGGAGTTCTGGTTCCAGGACCACCTCTCACCCCTCAAGATACCCAAATCCACAGATGCTCAAGCCCCTTACATAAAATAGTATGAAAAAAAAGTGAAAGTGTTAATCACTCAGTCATGTTTAACTCTTCGCGACCCCATGGACTGTAGCCCACCAGGATCCTCTGTCCATAGGATTCTTCAGGCCAGAATACTGGAGTGGGTTGCCACTTCCTCCTTCAGGGCATCTTCCTGACCCAAGTATTGAACCCAGGTCTCCTGCATTGCAGGCAGATTCTTTACTGTCTGAACCACCAGGGAAGCCCATAAAATGGTATATTTGCATATAACCTACACATATCCTCCCATATACTGTGTCATCTCTATATTACTTGTCTAAGTGAAAGTGGAAGTCGCTCAGTCATGTTTAGCTCTTTGTGACCCCATGGACTGTATAGTCTTTGGAATTGTCCAGGCCACAATACTGGAGTGGGCAGCCTTTCCCTTCTCCAGGGGATCTTCCCAACCCAGAGATCAAACCCAGGTCTCTCACATTGCAGGCAGATTCTTTACCAGCTGAGCCACAAGGGAAGCCCTGTCTAAGAAATACAATGTAAATACTACATAAATAGTAGCCAGTGCACAGCAAATTCAAGTTTTGTTTTTTGGAACTTAATGGATTTTTTTCCCTGAATATTTTCAACCCCTGCTTGGTTGATTCCATAGATGGGGAACCCACAGATACAAAGGCCAGTAAGAGAAAGGGGAAGAATAGCTAAAATACATGCAGATCTCTGGCTACCAAGGTTGGATATCATTGATCCTTGGAAAGAAAGTCACACAAAATGAGTCATGCTTCTGAAACTCAGATAATTGGAGAATTAAAAAATTAGTGACTGACTGAAAATAACAATCCTAGGTAGAGTGTCAAAATATTAGCTCTAAAAGAAACGTAAACAGTCATTGGGCCCCATTTCTTCTGGGTTCGATCCCTGGATTGGGAAGATCCCCTGGAGAAAGAAATGGCAACCCACTCTAGTATTCTTGCCTGGAGAATTCTATGGACAAAGGAGCCTGGCAGGCTACAGTCCATGGGGTCACAAAGAGCTGGACAAGACCGAGTGAGTGACACACACACTTACATTTAGCTCTTCTGCTACCCACAATGTTGCTTTTTCTAACACTCAACAGCCTCCCCACCCTACATCCATGGCTGAATATGCTCCCTTCACAGTTAAAAGGCCCAGAATTATACCATTGTAGATTATCAAGTTGGACTTCCCTGGTGGCTCAGATGGTAAAGAATCTGCCTGCAATGCAGGAGACCTCGGTTCAACCCCTGGGTTAGGAGGATCTCTTGGAGGAGGGCATGGCAACCCACTCCAGTATTCTTGCCTTGAGAATCGCCATGGACAGAGGAGCCTGGCAGGCTACAGTCCATGGGGTTGCAAAGAGTTGAACAAGACTGAGTGACCAAGCACAGCACAGCACAGATTATCAAGTAAATAGTAATCTAATTGGTATACAAATGACAAAACTGTCCGTAAGGAATCTGCACCTTTCTTACCACATAAAAAGACTGGAGGGAATTAGCTACTACTAGAGAACTGTGTCATATGAGCTTTCTGAAATCCTTCTTATTCAATACCACATATAAAGATCACTTTATTCCCACTAGGGGAGAAATGTACTTTCATTCTTTTGCACATTTTAAATATTATGAGTTTAATTATACACTGTACATTATATTTTTTCTAAGTGAAACTTTCTATAGTGAATTTCAAGAGACCTTTTTTGTTTATATAGGATAATACTGAATAAATTACGAAAAATTTCAAAATAAAATTCAGTCTAATTTTTAAAAGTTTCATTATATATTATAATTACAGTATTCAAGTAGAATAGCTTTGCACATAATTCCAAAGCTTGGCTTTGTAGATCTGAAATTAGATAGTGCTTCATTTCACAAATTCCAAACAAACCTCAGAAACAACAAAATTTTAAGGCAATCATAAAATTATAAAAACTGTTGGTTCCTTGCAAACAGAAATGCTTTACACTGTAATGTTAATTCTCTTAAGAGTTCTAGTTTGCTGATTTCTTTAGATTATATACATCTTTCCCTCCATTTAATCAATGCATTATTTTAACCAATTTCAGCAGTTATCCAAATGTTATATTATCCAAATGAAGACATAATGAATAATAGGTTATTAAGAAAAATTCTTTTTACTTGTGCATTCAAATTACTCTTGTGGCCTCAACAATATATAACCTAGCCAAAATCAGTATTCTTGTGAGTAAAGAACAGAGGCAAAATAATTTTAAGAAAAGTAGACCATTAACTTCAGTCACCATATAACATTTGTGAATAATTTGCTCAGTTTCAAAAAGTGCAAGAAAAATGCTGCACATTTGAAATCTGGTGAAAGGTAAATGAAGACAAGGCCTAGAGCAAGCCTTACCCGCCAAGGGTTACAAGGGAAGTGAATACACAGCTGCTTTAAGTCAAGCATTTATAATCTAAAGTATGTAGAAGGAAAACACCCTGTAAATAACAGAATTAAGCATGAGAAGCACATATGTGAATATGTTTAAGCCAAATTCAATAAAATATTCATTAAACAAGTTCACAGACAAAAACTGAACCATGAGTTTTGAAACTTGTAATAAGGTTCATTCCATTTCTTAAGGCCAAAGCAATACTGTATTTACAAACACAGCAATAAAAAATTCCCAAGTAGCTCATGAATATTTTCTGTGCTTCTGGAAGATACCACGATACAGAACATACTCAGGCAAACCACCAACTCGAACCTGATGACCTTGCAAAATTTATACTATTAAAAAAAAAAAGGAAATTGAGAAAAGCAAAATCCACACATTAGATAAACATTAACGGTTCTCTAAAATTTAACTGCCCTGAAAGATAATTCTTTTCTTCAATAAAATGCTTGAAATATTCAAAATTACTACCACAGTGTGGCTACAATAATGTTATTTTTTATTCCACAAGAAAAATAACAGCAAACAAGCTGTGGCAATAGCTCTGATTTGCTGTGAAATTTATTTTGAGAGTCCAGCAAAATTTTAATTCTAAGAATTATCAGAACTACTAACATTTATACTTAGTTTTAAGTCAACATTCTTATTTTTTGGTTATTTTTTCCTTCCCGACTATAATTTACCCCTCAGAAGTCCTCTATTAAAAAAAAAATCCATTCAAGTAACACACATAATTCAATAACTAGTGCATCTGAGTGGCCTTCCCTGGTGATGGGGCAATATCCTACAGCTCCCTCTCAACTCCCACTGTTAATGGAGATGCCGTGCTAGGAGATCTCTTCCCACCCCCTCCCAACTCCCATCAGCAATGCCTGCAAGCACGGTGTGCACACTGCTGACTGAAAAGTAAAGTTTCGTGATGGGTAAGAAGTGAATTATTATTTCTAAACACTGGTTTTATGCTGACATTACTGAAACTCAAACCAAGATTTTTATATTTTTAAGTCAAATTAACTTGTTTTTAGAGCTCGTGAATTAAGACACTCAGTCGAAATTTTTTTTTAATGTTCCAATGAATGATTTTTAAGAAAAGACCATATAACTAAAGTGAAATAATGTAGAGGCAAGTCTGATAATCCCCAATTCCCATAAAACTCAACACCTGCAGCCCATGTAATAAATCAGTTTGTGAATCTAATTGCTCTTGTTCTGCATGCTTCCATGAGCCTGTATGGCTAAGCTAACACCATTGTCATAGCCTTAATCACAGCCAGGTTTATTTTTGTTGGCAGCCTTATGCAAATCATTGTATTATGGGTCTTTGCACTTAATTCACTCAGATTATACCCTGATACCGAGAACAGATTGTAACACAGGAAGGGATCTTCAAATTGTTTAATTAACTATGAGTTGTTATTTCTATTTATATCTAACTGAAATATTATAGCTCAAACTGTGTTAAATATTCATAGGAAAACAATATTCTGTTTCTAATTTGAAATACTTAAGCTTGCTGTAATTTAGAAGTTACAGTTACCCACAGAGAGAATATATCAGCATTTCTTCAGCATTTTAAGCCAATTTCTCTTATTCTGTGAACTAACCTCTGGAACTAAAATTCATCAACAAAACACTAATTTACTAAATGGTACCTTAGTGGCCTAAAAGTTGTAGAAACTTCAAAATGGCCGTAAATTTTATCCTCTGTCTTTAAATCTTTTACCACACAGTCTTTCCAGGGAACCACAGGGAAACCAATTGTATCAGTCAATTACCACCAATTATTGTTGGTCTATTAAACTTTCAAGAGCCAGAAAAAAAAAAAATCTGGTATCTATACCACATTGTTTACCTCTTCCACCTTTTCTAATGTGGGAAACTTTCTAGAAAAGACACCAAAAAAAAAAAAAAAAAGGTAGAAAGGCCAACAATTAAAATTCAATCACAGCACATTCTCTTACCCATGAAGGAGCCATTGCATATTGGTACCAAAATATTCTGGCATTAACAGCAGAATTGCTTTCAAACTTTTTCTTTTCCCACTGTGGTTAACCTGGTCTAGGAACTCTTACAGATGTTCTCACACCAGCTGAGAAGCAGTGGGTAAAAAACAAAGAAGCAGATAGGAAGACACCAGGACATTCATTCCAGGAATGCTGATTGTTCAGTGGACATAATGCTTATGAGAAGTAGCTACTGAAGCAGTCTACCAGAGTATGTGGCTAGAGAGGCTCAGTGCAGGGGTGCTCTCGGGATCTCTCCACACATGAGGAAGAAAGAGAGCCCCAAAGACCAGATGAGAAATCAAGGAAGACCTCTTCTATCGCTAGGCAATCAATCTTTATGTCTGTTACACGTGTGCATGCTCAGTCGTGTCCAACTGTGTGACCCCATGGACTCTGTAGCCCAACAGGCTCCTCTGTCTATGAAATTTTTCAGGCAAGAATACTGAAGTGGGTTGCCATTACCTCCTCCAGGGGATCTGTTGCATATGTCTGTTACAGTGTATACAACTTATATGTTTGGTAAAAAGGTAGCAATGAGTGAATTATCAGAGACTACATTGTAGTCATGAGAAGAGCTAAAAAATACATATCAAAAAAGAATGATCCTTCATTGGACTCTAAATGTCCATCACCTTCAAACCATTATTGGGCCATGATCTTGGAAGCCTCCTGCTGATCAAAGTATCCATTATTCTCCCAAACAGGAACCAGGTTGTTGTGCAAGTTTAATTTAGATAAACACAAGATGTCTTCCTCCAGCTCTAGCAGGCACGCTAGGTCACTTCAGTCATGTCCAACTCTTTCCGACCCCATGGATTATAGCCCACCAGGCTCCTCTATCCATGGGATTTTCCAGGAAAGAATACTGGAGTGGATTACCATTTCCTTCTCCAGGGGATCTTCCTGATCCAGGGATTCAATTCGAATCTCTTATGTCTCCTGCATTGGCAGGCAAGTTTTTTACTACTAGGGCCACCTGGGAAGCCCTCCAGTCCTAAAAGGAGAAGCAGATTCTACACAGAATGGAAGGACTGGAAGACTAAACTCAACCAGTGGTTTGGTAAGAGGCCAGGGATCCTCTGTTTAGAGATTTTCCTCACATTCTAAATTAAATGAATAGCAACCAGCACATATGGCCCAACTCTACTTCCAAATGAAAAGCAGAGGGTAGGTCAGCTGTCATAACCAGAGGCAAATCCTAACTGATCTTTCTCCTGCAATGACTTCTCTATTGAGCATGTTCTGTATAATACTTTCTAACAGTGGATTGCCTACTGTATGCCAAATATTGGCTGTCCTGAATGTATGGCATTTATGTCACACAGTAAGCCTATGAAGCAGGTATTACTGTTCCTAATTTACAAATGTAGAAACTGAGGCACAGAGCTGCTAACTGCTTCCTAGCTCATTCCTAAATGATAGTGTTACTCACTTGGTCATGTTTAACTCTTTGCCAGGCCATGGACTATAGTCCGCCAGGCTCCTCTGTCTATGGAATTCTCCAGATAAGAATACTGGAGTGGATTACCATTCCCTCCTCCAGGGGATCTTCTGACCCAGGGATGGAAGCCGGGTCTCCGGCATTGCAGGCAGACTCTACCATCTGAGCCACCAGGGACGCTATCCCTAACTGATAGAGAGACACTGAAGGCAGTCTGATTCCAGGGCCTGGTGAGACCCATGATGTGATGCTGAGGTTATGAAAATAAATGAGATTCTGTCCCTGTCCACTGGGAGACCAAAGATTTTGTTTTTGATTGTTTATTTTCTGGTTTTCAGGAAAAGGAGTGAGTTCAAGGCTGTAAAAGCTCAACAAATTATTTAAATGCAGACAGATACGACTCTAACAGATTTATGAATGGGTAATTTAACTCAATCAATTATTTTAAACTTATAAAATATAGGGTGAGAGGTGAGATGAGGTGTTGCAGAGAGGTTGAGATGGTCAGGCCATGAACACTCTATGCCAAGGACGTTGGGATTTTTACTACAGTTTTAGTAAAATTGTCTCTTTTTTTAATATAAATTTATTTATTTTAATTGGAGGTTAATTACTTAAAATTATCTTTTAAATCAATCATTCTGGCTGAACACACCACATATAAAAGGGGCAAGAATGAAGACAGATAGATTAATGGCAATTACTGATACAATCAAGTCAAGGAACTTTAAGGAGTGAATCTTTTGAAATTGGATGGTGGTAATTATGATGGATTTGACAGTAAGGATTGAGAATTACTCTGAAAGTAATAAAATTAGCAGGATTGGATTGATTGGATTTAAAAATGAGGAATTGGCAGGGGAGCAATAAAAGAAAACTCTCAAGGTGAATGGGAATGGAACAGAGATACACAAAGAGGTATGTTCATTTCAGGCAAGTTGAGTATCTCTCCATATGCAAAGAATGCCCAGGAAGCATCTGAATGAATGAATATATACTCAGGGGACAGGTGTGAATGTAAGATAAAAGTGAAAATATTAACAAATTTGTTCTTATCCACTGT
This sequence comes from Bison bison bison, assembly GCF_000754665.1. NCBI lineage: Eukaryota > Metazoa > Chordata > Mammalia > Artiodactyla > Bovidae > Bison > Bison bison. Next base: position 2,780,151 of record NW_011494813.1, on the reverse strand, counting down.
AACCATCTTGAAAGAAAAAAAAGATCACATATGTTGCCAGCAAACAAACATGCATAGAAACAACCTAATTCGAAAGACTGACCTCCATATATGAGGAAAATAGAAACCAGACTTGGTTTACAACTTCTACTGTTGTCAGAAGCTACCACAACATCTAATAGCTAGGAGACAACTTCTTGTGATCTTTCCAGAATGAGTCTTCTGGATTTTTCATCCCCTCTCAAAGATCCCTCTCCCCAGGATTTCCCTGGTGGTCCAGTGGGTTAAGAAACCACCTTTCAGGGCAAGGTTCAATTGCTGGTAGGTGCCACAGCTAAGATCTGATGCAGCTAAATAAATAAATATAAAAATAAGATCCCTCTCCCCCTTTCCACCATGTTTCAGACTCTGCTTTGTCCTTTTGCTCCTAATTTTCCAGTGGTGTCCCAGTGTACCTACTTTTGGAATCTTTCTATTTGCTGGAGGAGTCCAGTATATGTATTTAGTAAAAACGAAGAAGAAATTGCCTGCCTGGAGTTGGTTTTTATTCTGGGTAAGCTGTCAAGTGGCTGTGCTGTGCGTGCAAAGTCACTACTTTATTTGTGTCTGACTCTTTGCAACCCTGTGAACTATAGCCCACCAGGCTTCTCTGTCCATGGGATTCTCCAGGCAAGAACACTGGAGTGGGTTGCCATGCCTTCCTCCAAGGGATCTTCCTGACCCAGGGATCAAACCGGCATCTCTTATGTCTCCTGCATTGACAGGTGGGTTCTGTACCACTAGCTGCCACCTTGGAAGTCCTGTCAAGTATCTACTTAACAATAAATAAAGGTCTCTTCTTCAATCTTGATATTTTTGTATTTTTGCTTCAATCAAGTCTGTGATCCAAATGAAGGGGAATTATCTATATTCTGCATTTTATTACCACTTCACTACAGCATAAGGGTTTTTATACACACACAGCGAGTTTTATTATGACTTTATTTTCTATTGTAAAGAGGAAAGATGTCTACAAGCAACATGGATTCCTCATCTTAGCTGAACACTCAGAATCTTTACATTTTAAGTCAGACCCAAATGTAATCCAAATAGAGGTCTAAGTGATGTGATTTGATAAGGGCTGAAATATTTTGAGCCAAAAAACTCCTCCTTAATCTCTAACCATTCTAATTCATGCTTACCTTCCCACCTTGGCCTCAACTTGGTGTTAATCCATAAAAGGTCACCACTAAAATGTAAATATGTCATATGGAGTAATAACTCAGCCAGCCATTAAGTTTTATTAGCATACTAGAATAAACTTATCATATTAACCTACACATCACTTGAAATGACTTTAAGAAGACAGTATATTAAACGTGGGTGGTGGGATAGAAGGAAAGAATAATCTAGAATATAAAGCAAAGTTGAGCATAAAAGGAGAGTGTCAGGGGGCGGGGGCAGGGGAAGGATGTCAAAAGAAGGAATAAACACATTTGCCTAGAGCAACCTTGCCCAGATGATGAAAAAGCACTTTCACTTTTGAGTCTCTGTTTTTGTTTCTTTTTTGAGATGACTTAAAACATGGTCATTATTTGCCTGAAATCCTCCAGGAAACTTTGAATTAAATATGTACATATTGTACTAGTTATCCTAGTATGTGATTGGGCTGCAATTATGTCAGTAAAGCTCTAACTACCAAAAGAAAATTGTACAGCATCCTCTATCATGCCTGGACAAATTTAGATGATTGAAAGCATAAACTGGGCCATATTTTATACTCCTTCAATGTAAAGAAAGGGAAGAAAAACCTGAATTTGTACATGCTGGATGTCAAAACAATTCTGGGCTTTGTAGTGGAAGCAGCATGCTCCTTGGGGGAAATGAACACTCAGAAATACAGTAGCAATCCTGCCACAGCTATACACAGTCAAGAGAATGGTCCACTAACAGAGCATTGTAGAGTTGTACAGAGTTTGAAAAACCGAGCTTGTAAGTTAGTTTTTCTGGAAACTGAAAATAATGTGCACGCAACTGTTTTAGCTACAGAAGTCTTTCTCATAATTCTCAGGCTCAAATGATGGTGAACTGTGGATTTACAGGGGAAGTGTTAGGTACGTGTAGGCAGAGCAACAGCCACCACTGCATCTTGTCTGTTTTCATACAAGAATTTTCAGACTCAGAGAAGCTCTGTTAATTCTAGGACCTACTAACACTGTCCTTCATTTTATGAGAAAGCTGTGAGTTGCTCAGCTGTATCTGACTCTTTGCGACCCCATGAACTGTAGCCCTCCAGGCTCCTCTGTCCATGGAATTTCCCAAGCAAGAATACTGGAGTGGGTTGCCATGCCCTCCTCCAGGGGATCTTCCAGACCCAGGGATTGAACCCAGGTCTCCTGCATTGCAGGCAGATTCTTTACCATCTGAGCCATCTGGGAAGCCCACATTTTATGAGACAAGCACGTCAAAGTACCTCGGATGGTACCTGATATATATTAGATGCTTGATAAGTTTTTGTAAAATTGAACCCAGAAAAACCAAAAGATTCCTATGACACAGCTCACAAAAAAACTTTCATCATTGGGGTATTCAAAATATGCAACACCAAAGTATTTCTTTCCCCTTATGATATTCCATCCAGACTAGATGATACAAAAAGTACTTGCTGAATGATGGAAGGACAGATGCATGAGCCACGATGCTTCCTAGTCTATACACATCTTTTCTTCTGCCTGCTTTTCAGGTCCTTTTTCTTCTCATTATTTTTCTCATGCTCCACATATTACTTTTACAGGACAAGAAACTATAAGGCTTCTCAGTTCTCAGCACCTACACTGGCAGGTCTCAGTTTAGTTCAGTTGCTCAGTCATGTCTGACTCTTTACTACCCCATGAATTGCAGCACGCCAGGCCTCCCTGTCCATCACCAACTCCCGGAGTCCATCCAAACTCATGTCCATCGAGTCAGTGATGCCATCCAGCCATCTCATCCTCTGTCGTTCCCTTACTCCTCCTGCCTCCAGTCCCTCCCAGCATCAGAGCCTTTTCCAATGAATCAACTCTTCGCATGAGGTGGCCAAAGTATTGGAATTTCAGCTTCAGCATCAGTCCTTCCAATGAACACCCAGGACTGATCTCCTTTAAGATAGACTGGTTGGATCTCCTTGCAGTCCAAGGGACTTGCAAGAGTCTTCTCCAATAACATAGTTCAAAAGCATCAATTCTTTGGCACTCAGCTTTCTTCACAGTCCAACTCTCACATCCATACATGACCACTGGAAAAACCATAGCCTTGACTAGACGGACCTTTGTTGGCAAAGTAATATCTCTGTTTTTTAATATGCTATCTAGGTTGGTCATAACTTTCCTTCCAAGGAGTAAGCATCTTTTAATTTCATGGCTGCAATCACCATCTGCAGTGATTTTGGAGCCTAGAAAAATAAAGTCTGACACTGTTTCCACTGTTTCCCTATCTATTTCCCATGAAGTGATGGGACCAGATGCCATGCAGGTCTAGACTTTAGTAATTCTAATTCACTCAAGATTTCTTATAGGATTGCCAGATTTAGCAAATAAAAATATAGGATGCCTGATTAAATTTTAATGTCAGATAAACAATGAATAAATTTTCAGTATAAGTATGTCCCATGAAACATTTGGAATGTACTTATACCAAAAAAAAATCTGCTGTTTAATCTGACATTAAAATTTAGCTGAACACACTATATTTTTATCTGGCAATACTTGTTATTTGATAAAATCATAGATTGTAACTTAGAATTTAAAACTTTACAGTTAAGGATCCTCCAGCATAAATAAATTTGTGTAACTCAGACAGTAGCAAGCAGCCTTGACAACCACCAAGACTTTTAAACCCCTAGTTAAGAGTTCTTCCACAATCTTGACTCTTTTCAAAAGCATCTGGTTAAACTTATCCACTTGCCTTTATTTATTAATAGCCGAGTACATGCCATTACTATCTTCCAAGGGTAGAGAGCATTTTTATGATACTGAATAGTTGTCTACTCAATAGTTGTCTGAATAGTCACCCTCACCATTATAACAAGGCCTTTTTTGTGTAATAAACCTGGTATTCAGTTAACTATTACCTTCATCATAGCACTTCAGACATCGAATTACAATTGCTTCTATACATGTATTTCTTTCCAACAAGAATATATACTGCTTGAGGTCAGGATCCATCCCTATATGCTCAGTGACTAGCACAGAGCCCTGGTCTTACTAAATCTCTAAAGACAGTTAAACAGTTTAAATAAACAAATAGTGTTCAAAGGGAAAAAAAGACAGCCTTCAGTACTCCCAAGTAAAGATGGGAGGCCAGCATACAGATCTACCCTTGAGGTCTACATACCTGGAATATTGAAATGCACTCTTTCACAAGGTTATCCTTGATGCTGTGATGGTTATTTTCTGTGTCAACTGGCCACAGTGCCCAGATTAAACATTATTTCTGGAGGTGTCTATGGGGGTGTTTCCAGATGAGATTAGCATTTGAATCAGTGGCCTTAGGAATGTCCCCAAAATGGGTGAACGTCATTTAATCCACTGGGGACCTGATTAGAACACAAGTGAAGGAAGGAGAAATCTGCCCCTTTCTCCTGCCTCACCGTTAGGCTGAGATATCTATTATCTTTTCATCCCTCAGACTAGGATTAACACCATCGGTTCCCCTGGTTTCTCAGGCCTTCAGACTCAGGACTTGAGACTAAAACTCACCCCTGTGACTTCTCAGGCTCCATAAGCAAGGAAGCCAAGTCCTTATAATAAACCTCCTACTGGTTCTGTTTCTCGGGAAAACCTAACAGTGCCATTGTTGAAATACACACACACACTACATGAGCCTTGATGCTAAACTGATATTAGGAATACAGCTTCTATAACAAATGACAGTCAATGTTTGCTGAAGGTAACTGATGACCCCAATCTTCCTATAAAGCAGCGGTCCCCAACCTTTTTGGCACCAGAGACCAGTTTCGTGGAAGACAATTTTTCCATGAATTGGGGTGCGAAGGGATGGTTTCAGGATGATTCAAGTGCGTTACATTTATTGTGTGCTTTGTGAAAGTGAAAGTCACTCAGTCCTTTGTGACTTTTTGCAACCCCATGGACTGTAGCCTGCCAGGCTCCTCTGTCCATGGAATTCTCCAGGCCAGAATACTGAAGTGCGTAGCCATTCCCTTCTCCAGGGGATCTTCCCAACCCAGGAATCGAACCCAGATCTCCCACATTGCAGGCAGATTCTTTACCATCCTAGCAACCAAGAAAGTCTGATTGTGCACTTTATTTCTATTTTTATTACATCAGCTCCACTTTAGATCATCAGGCATTAGATCCCTGAGGACCCCTGCCATAAAGCACAGCAAAAAAAAATCTAGAGTTGAACCCAAATGACTCCAATTCTAGGCCCATGTGCTTATTAATTAACTACCACTCCGTAGAGGTCCTACTGATGGCTTCACATCTAAATGGTGCTTCCAGCTGTTGGACATTTCAATACCAGGTACTCCTTGGAGTAAAAGGCACCTAAATTATATCAATAGTTTCCATCAATAACATGATTATTTCCTGGTTTAAAAAACTTTTTATTTATTCTTTATGAAATTATCTTTTAGGAGGTGAATGTGTTCATGTATTTGCTTTACCCCCACATCTCTTTCTGGATAGGAAACAAATACAGATCACATTTTCATTTAGTCTAACTTTTAAGAATTTCAACTTAAAAAATATAACACTGTAGAAATAAAATCACTAACTGCATGACTGATTATGGGTGGATTTTTGCTGGTGTTCAGCTTGCATTTAATAGTAAGTGAGCTTTGCTCAAGTCATTAAAAAAAAAAACTTTCAAATTTGTAAATCAAGTGAATTTTAAAACATGTAAAATACAGGTATGCTATTTAGATTTTTTTCAAGCCCCATTCTAAGATAGCTATCAAATATCTTTATAAACCACCCAATGAGATTTCTATTATTCTCCCCTTGATGTACATTTTTGCTACTAAAATTCATATTTAAATTTACATTTATTTTCAAATCTCTTATAAAGTAGATCTTCTAAAACTTGTCCAGAGAAAGAGAGATACAAAATTTCTTTCCTGTCTCTACAATAATAAAATTCATTGGATTTTTTTAGTTTCAAATATTCCAGGTCTTACTTTCACATCAGTTCTCAAACTCTGTTGTTGTTCAGTCGCTAAGCTCTGTCTAACTCTGTGACCCCATGGACTATAGCCCACCAGGATCCTCTGTCCATGGGGATTTCCAGGGAAGAACACTGATATGGGTTGCCATTTCCTTCTCCAAGAGATCTTCCCAGACCAGAGATTGAACCCGTGTCTTCTACACTGACAGGCAGATTCTTTACCACTGAGCCACCAGGAAAGCATAGTTCTGAAACTTTAGTGAAAGTCGCTCAGTTGTGTCCGACTCTTTGCGATTCCATGGACTGTCGGCTACCAGGCTTCTCAGCAGACAGTCCATGGAGTTTTTCAGGCAAGAGTACTGGAGTGGTTTGCCATTTCCTTCTCCAACTTTAGTGAACATCAAAATCACCTGGGATACTTATGAATGCAGACTTCTGGCCTCTACATCCAGAGATTCTGCCTTGGGAAACCCTGGGTGAAGTCTCTAAGTACCTTGGAGGTGCTTCTGATCCAGGTGGACCAAAGACTTCATTTTAAGAAACTCTGATTTCTGTCCTCCACTATGGGACTTCATACAAAAATAAAATAAAATGAAGATTAATGGGCTGGTTCTCAACCCTGGCAGCACATAAGAATCTTAGGTCTGGAACCAGGCCAAGTGCCTTAGGTTTGGTCTAGAGTCAAGGTTGAGAACTACTGGCTCAATAAATATGAGGACTGACTAGAAGGTACTGTGACACAGCTCTTTAGGTTGCTTATAGAATACATCTTAATTAATAAGCAAAAGTTGTAGTTAGAAGTAACAAAGCAACAAATATACTTTTGTTAAATTTGTTCATTTTTTCATTCCCTAGCAACTTGTAAGAGGAACCGATGACCCTCAGGGTGACCACACACATAGGAGAAGCCACGTTCTCCCCTCGTGTCCAAAAAGACTGTGAAGTTTAGGAATGCTTTTATAGCAGCAGAGTTTGCCACCCTTCGCATTCCATAATTTTCTGATCTAACAGATTTTTGTGGGTGCTACAACAGCCATGGCCAGCTTGGAGAACACAGCCAGCTCCTTCCTCAAAATCAGTACTTCAAATGCCCTGGAAACCAGAAAAGCAGAGTTCACTAGCACAGTTAGCTTCCAAACTTCTTTTTGGATTACGTTGTAATTAAATAGAGAAAGTGAAAAGATGGACTCTTCATTGACCTCCACAAAGAGGATTAAAATTCCACCACTGTGATTAGGCGTGCCAAGGAAGATCCAAAGGAAAAGCACTTAGAAAAGGAACGAAGCTGATTGGCAAAGGTCTGCGAAGGAGGCCAGCCTTTAGAAGTACCAGTTCAAGGTTCCGTTTAATTCATGAATTCAGTGAGACAGAGTGGCCCTGGTTTAATCTGTTTGTTTGTTTATCTCAGTATTCTTTTTTTTATGTGAAACATTTTTAAAGTCTTTATTGAATGTGTTACAATATTATTTCTGTTTAATGTTTTGGTTTTTTAGCCACAGGGCATAAGAAATCTTAACTCCCTGAGCAGAGACTGAACCCGCATCTCCTGTATTGAAAGGTGAAGTCTTAAGCAATGGACCACCAGGGAAGTTCCCTATTTCAGTATTCCTTACCTCAAAGTATTCTCCCTGACTGTGAGATGTGATGCATACCCTCATCCATCACTGCAACATGGAGGCAGATATTGTGGGGGGTGGTTCTTCTCAAATCTATAATACCTATTACACTGGTTATTGTGATTTTTCAGTTTCAATTACATTACATAAGATGCACTCTGTGTGTGAAAAGTGTTGTTGTTGCTTAAAAACCAATGCTTGGGAAAATATCTTTGATAAAATCAAATTAAAATATTTTTTGTAACCATATACCAGTATAAATTCCAAATGGATTAAAGATTTAAATGTAAAAAAAAAAAAAAAAAAGAAATCATAAAAGTGCTAGAGAAAAACCCTGTGGAGAACTGCTTTATAACCTGAAAGTGGGAAAAGCTTCTCTAACTATGAGACAATATCCTAAAACCACAGAAGAAAAGATTGATAAATTCAACTACATAAATGTCAAAAGCAAGTCTGACAGATGAGGGGGTCACATGTATACCTGTGACTGATTCATGATGATTTATGGCAAAAACCATCATAATAATGCAAAATAATTATTCTCAAAATAAAATAAGTAAATTTTTAAAAAGTGAGCCTGACAAAATATCATAGATGAAAATAAAAGATAAGCAACAGAATATGCAAAAATATTTGCAGATTGTATATAAAGGGCTAAATTTAACATGTTAAAGGCTCGTAAAAATCTATAAGAGAAAGACTAGCAAATAACAATAAGAAGAAAGGATTAAAATTCATAGAAAAGGAAGAAAATTTGCTCAAACCTATAGAGATATTCAACTCCACTAACAATAATAGCAACAATAATAATAGCCCAAACATACCTTGTTCCAGATACCAGTCTAGCTATCTACACATGTTAACACATTTAATTATTAAAGCAACCCTATAAGGTAGTTAATATGCTTTTCAATAGAAGCATAGGAAATGAGAGCAGTGAGAAGGTAAAAAATTTGCCCAAGTTCTCAGAGCTGGTAAGGAGTGGAGCCCAAATTTAACCTTGAGCAGCTGGGCTGCAAAGTAGGTGCTCTTAACGATTACACATACTTCCTTTCCTAATAAGAGAAATGCTCATTAAAACCACATTGAGATTTCAACAAGTTTTCCCACTCTCAGCCTGACAAAACTTTCAGTTTGATAATTTACTGTCTAAGCAAAGTGGAGAACACAGGCACAATACCTTCAAGAGCAAGCCTGCAGAGGCCGTAAAAATCACTAACGCATGTGCTCTCTGATGCAGCAAGCCCACTCCTGGGAATTTATCCTACGTATATAATTGTGCATATGCAATATGACATGTTTCTAAGATCACATAACATTGCTTGTAATAATAAAAAATTAGAAAACCTCCCAATGTGCATCATAATGGCAAAGCCATTCAATGGAACATTATACTTCTTCCCTCATAGCTTAGTTGGTAAAGAATCCACCTGCAAAGCAGGAGATCTGGGTTGGGAAGATCCCCTGGAGAAGGGAAGGATCCCACCCCAGTATTCTGGCTTGGAGAACTCCATGGACTATATAGTCCATGGGGTTGCAAAGAGTTGGACATGACTTACCCTTCATACATTTATAAAATGGATAAAGCAACCCTCTTTATACTGATATGGAAAGATCTCCAAGAAGTAGTAAATGCAAAAAGCAAGGTGCAGACCAGCTATCTCTCTTACAGGGAGAAGAAATAAGAATATATATTCATCCTGTGGGAAGGAAGTGAGGAAAGAGGATTCTGAGTTCCAATCCTGGGTCTATCCTTAAAGGAAAAGGCTTGATCTACTATCAAAACATTGATATTAAATATACCTTATGTCTTTTAAGTTAAAGCAGAATAATAAATTATGAATTCACTATATTCATCTCTTAGCCAACTTTGTCAATGAATCTGATCATGGTTTGTTAGGTTTAAAGGTGATGCTCTGCCTAAGGGACCCTTCATGTTGTGGAATCCAAGTGGGGTAACCTGTGTCTCTGTGCTTCTACTCTGCACCTTCCCCTTTGTTTGGATTCATCTCTCTCTCCATCAGACAGGAAAACTTATCCAAATTCTTCTTGAGTCTTCAGTCAAACAATAAATGTACAGAAATCACCAGAACAAACTGTTTTTTCAAGAGGGCACTGTTTCCAGTTATCCAGAGAAAATACATTTTGTTACCCTCATTCTACCGCACAATCAAGGTGGCCACAATATATTACTATGCCATATTTCTCATAACAGATCATTTTGTTTGGCTTCTTAAAATAAGCAAAAACATCATTTTTCTGGAAGTAGTCTAAATCATACAACTTTGTAAATATTAAAAAAAAAAAAAAAAAACAGGGCTTCCCTGGTGGCTCAGTGGTAAAGAGTCTATCTGTCAATTCAGGAGAGACGGGTTCAATCCCTGATCTGGGAAGATCCCACATGCCACAGAGCAACAGAGCAAGTGTGCCACCACTGTTGAGCTTATGATCTAGAGCCTGGTAGCCCATGGTCTGCAACTATTCAAGTCTGCACACCCTACACCCAATGGCACTCAACAAGAGAAGCCAACGCAATGAGAATCCTGCCCCCACAACTAGAGAGTAGCCCCCACTTGCCACAGCTAGAGAAAAAAACCTCCACAGCAACAAAGACCCAGCAAAGCCATAGATAATTTTTTAAAAAAACTTTCAATGAAATCATTCCTCCACATAAAGTCAACTTTTTTACAATTCATGCAATAAATTATTTATTTTAGAAACTGCTTTCATACAAAAAAAAAAAAAAAAAACCTAGACAGACTGCTGCTTAATAAAGCTACTTTAAAAGTAGGCTAATATAGGAAGAAAGCTATCCCTAAAATATCTTATTCATCTGTCTAGAAAAGAGCTTTAGAACTTCTTAAACAGAGGAAACTAATGATATATGTTCCTTTCTGAGTGAACTTCAATGCATCTCGACTTCCATGGACTTCCATTCTTAGCCAATGTGGTTGAACAGAATGTAAAAAGAAACACAAAAAAGAAAATATCTCTACAAGTTTCACTAAGGATTTACCTACAAATATGCTATAATTGTACAGAAATGGAATGCCATTTTTATTTCAAAAATATACTTAGAGAAGATTTAAATTCATAGCATTTTTACTATACACTTGAATCTGTTACACTGGAGAATACAATGTCATTGTCGTTAAAGATAATGAACCATTTTCTGGTTTAAAGAATTAATCTTTTAACAGTACAAAGAAGAAAGTGCTATTCACAAACAAAATGCCATGAGAATTCAGAACCAAACCACAGTGTTTCTAGTGGAGAGAATCATAGATAAGGGGTATGATATTTTAGATTGTTATTCTGCAACTATATATCATCTTACCATCCAACAATAATTATTTTAACCTATAATAAAATATGGTATTGTTTTATAAAGTTGGGCTTGCCCATGTGAGTTTCTTCAACCCACAGGATGTGAGTAGATGTGACACTAGTAAAACCTTTAAGTGTTTGCTTTTACATTTGTGCTGTTTCAAGTAGTCATTAGACCTGGTATGACAAGAGAGAGAGAAAATCTAAACCAAAGCAAACCTTAAAGCAGACACAGCCCAGTTCAGTTCAGTTCAGTCACTCAATTGTGTCCGACTCTTTGCGACCCCATGGACTGCAGCATGCCAGGCCTCCCTGTCCGTCACTAACTCCTAGAGTTTACTCAAATTCATGTCCATTGAGTCAATGATCTCCAACCATCTCATCCTCTGTTGTCCCCTTCTCCTCCTGCCTTCAATCTTTCCCAGCATCAGGGTCTTTACGAATGAGTCAGCCCTTTGCATCAGGTGGCCAAAGTATTGGAGTTTCATCTTCAACATCAGTCCTTCCAATGAACATTAAGGACTGATTTCCTTTAGGATGGACTGGCTGGATCTCCTTGCTGTCCAAGGGACTCCCAAGAGTCTTCTCCAACACCACAGTTCAAAAGTATCAATTCTTCAGTCCTCGCTTTCTTTATAGTCCAACTCTCACATCCATACATGGCTATTGGAAAAACCATAGCCTTGACTAGATGGACCTTTGTTGGCAAAGTAATGTCTCTGCTTTTTAATATGCTGTCTAGGTTGGTCATAATTTTTTTCCCAAGGAGTAATCATCTTTTAATTTCACATCTGCAGTGATTTTGGAGCCCCCCAAAATAAAGTCTGCCACTGTTTCTACTGTCCCCCATTTATTTGCTATGAAGTGATGGGACCAGATGCCATGAACCTCATTTTCTGAATGTTGGGTTTTAAGCCAACGTTTTCACTCTCTTCTTTCACGTTCATCAAGAGGCTCTTTATTTCTTCTTCACTTTCTGCCACATGGGTGGTGTCATCTGCATATCTGAGGTTATTGATATTTCTCCTGGCAATCTTAATTCCAGTTTGTGCTTCTTCCAGCACAGCATTTCTCATGATGTACTCTGCATATAAGTTAACAATATACAGCCTTAATATTGATACAGAGTAACAATACACAGCCTTGATGTATTCCTTTTCCTATTTGGAACCAGTCTGTTGTTCCACGTCTGGTTCTAACTGTTGCTTCCTGACCTGCAAACAGATTTCTCAAGAGGCAGGTCAGGTGGTCTGGTATTCCCATCTCTTTCAGAATTTTCCACAGTTGTGGTGATCCACACAGTCAAAGGCTTTGGCATAGCCAATAAAGCAGAAATAGATGTTTTTCTGGAACTCTCTTGCTTTTTCCATGATCCAGTGGATGTTGGCAATTTGATCTCTGGTTCCTCTGTCTTTTCTAAATCCAGCTTGAACATCTGCAAGTTCACAGTTCACGTATTGTTGAAGCCTGGCTTGGAGAATTTTGAGCATTACTTTACTAGCATGTGAGATGGGTGCAATTGTGTGCAGTAGTTTGAGCATTCTTTGGCATTGTCTTTCTTTGCGGTTGGAAAACTGACCTTTTCCAGTCCTGTGGCCACTGCTGAGTTTTCCAAATTTGCTGCCATATTGAATGGAGCACTTTCACAACATCATCTTTTAGGGTTTGAAATAGCTCAACTGGAATTCCATCACCTCCACTTGCTTTGTTCGTAGTAATGCTTCCTAAGGCCCATTTGACTTCTCATTCCAGGATATCTGGCTCTAGGTGAGTGATCACACCATCATGATTATCTGGGTCATGAAGATCTTTTTTGTATTGTTCTTCTGCGTATCCTTGCCACCTTTTCTTAATATCTTCTGCTTCTGTTAGGTTCATACCATTTCTGTCCTTTATTGAGCCCACCTTTGCATGAAAATGTTTCCTTGGTATCTCTTATTTTCTTGAAGAGATCTCTAGTCTTTCCCACTCTATTGTTTTCCTCTATTTCTTTGCACTGATCACTGAGGAAGGCTTTCTTATCTCTCCTTGCTCTTCTTTGGAACTCTGCATTTAAATGGGTACCCCACCTAAAACGTAGGTGCCCAGCTGAGCCCAGCCAAGATCAGCCAAACACAGACAACCTGCAGACTCTTGTTATGAGAATACACGTCTGCTTTTGTAAGCCATGGAGGTGTTGAGTTTGTTATGTGGCATTATTGTGGCATAAGCCAACTGATGATGAGTTCTTAATTGAACATAAATATTTAAATTTTAAATATGTCAATAGGAGAAAAGGGGTTTCCCAAGCTGAAGAACCATGTGACTAAAGATATCCCATCAACTATTCATCAAGATCTCTCATTCTTTCTTTGTAATAAGTCTTACATCTCTTCCTTTCTTTTCATTCTGTTTTGACATCTTTGAAGAATATGTTGAATTCATCTTCATATCTCACCCACTACTGTAACAGTCTCCTAATGAGTCTTCTTCACTTAGTCTCTTTAAACTACCCTGTCCATAAAAGCCAGATTAATGGTGCTAAAAAACTGAGAGTTTAATTTCCTACTGAGAAACCTTCAACACATCCTCATGCAGACTGAACTAATTTGTTGAGCTATTCTTCATTTCACTAAACATCGTCTGAGTACCTACTATATTCCAGCATCACTACCAGATGTAAGCAATAAAAAGCCAAAGTCAGACATGATCCCAGATGAGTAAGGAAACCAACTATTTCACAGCTATGAGAGAAGACCATGATTGCAATGTGTAGAGAGCACAAAATAAGGGAACATAGCACCCCATGAGTGGTTCTTGAAAATTCACTCTACTGAAAATTTCAAAACAAACAAAAAAGAGTAATAAACACTAGACTCACTGAGATAGTATAGAATATTCAGTACTTGAGATTAAACAACTATTAGGATTTTCATAAGATATTGTTATAAATCTTGGCAATGTCAAAAGAATAGCTAGCAAAAACTGATGTGAGAGAAAGGGAGAAGCGGGCTAATTTTTATCCTCTTCTCTTTGTATGAAGGTAGTTTCTAATTTTTTATATGAATTATAAAAAGTTCCCTTTATGTGGAGGAATAATAGCATTGAAGAAATGTGTGTTCTGCACATACGCATCAAGAAAAGCCTGGAATGGTATATATCTTTTTATTATCAATGGTTATTTCTCAGTAGTAGGTAATCCAGGTGATTTGCTTTATTTTTAAATAGCTTTTCTCTGTATCAAGAAGTTTCATTTTCAATGTACTATTCGTACAGAAATACAGCAGCCTTTGAAAACTTAAAGACATATAAATGAATAAAATAGACAAAAAACAGAGAACTATACAAAGACCTAGAATAAGACAAATCTCCATTATCAGCACTAAACTTGCCTCCGATCATCCTACCTGGCAGCAAGGTAAAAAAGGAACAATGAGGTACTTATATTTAGTGTTGAATAAAAGAAAGCAGAAAAAAATTGTTTTAGAAGAAAGAGACTGACCAATGTTAGTTGAGTAGCTGCTGCTGCTGCTGCTGCTAAGTCGCTTCAGTCGTGTCCGACTCTGTGCGACCCCAGAGATGGCAGCCCACCAGGCTCCCCCGTCCCTAGGATTCTCCAGGCAAGAACACTGGAGTGGGTTGCCATTTGAGGCCAAATACTCTATCATATATTTCTCGAAACTCCATGACATTTTACTAGTTTATTTTTCAAACAAGGAAGGCCAGATGAGTCACTTGATGTGAGTCACAAAGCCAGTCAATGACAATGGCCAAATAAGAACTCAAGTCACATGACCTGAAAGCCATGCTCTCCCTCAACAATCCTCCCCTTCCCAACACCTGGATACTAAGTCTAAGAGAAATTAATCTCATTTATCCTTTTAGAACAAATGAAGTGTTCAGTTGCTGGCTTTGTAAAAGTATGCACTTAACCACAAGTTCACAATCAAGTTGAATCCAAACAACATCAAAATAATGAGCTAATTAATTATGCACCAGCACATTTTTACTACTGATACAGTTTATACCATGACAGAAAAGTGCCAAGTTTAGAAGAAATGAAAGAAAACAGAAAATTATGTAAAACATTTCTTAACCCAAGCCTTTTTTTACACTAATCTGCACTTCACTCTCTTTGATGATTCTTATGCTGTGGGAGTAAACACTATAAAGAATTAAAAGCAAACAAAACTTTCCAACTATAGTCCACTGAGTGTTATTGCCTCTATTAAAACTATAATTGTATAGTATTTAGAGTACAGAACAGTTTGCAATTCAAAGTTCCCTTTGAAATTTTAATTTTGTTTCTCATTCTTGACAACTAATGATGACTGTAATAAGCTAAGTATATCTCTATTTGACATATTATATACACAAACATATTCTTCTCAAAAGACTGAGATTAATAAATAAAGTATATTTCTACTTTGAATAAACAGGGATCATGATGTAAAAACATGATCCCAATTAACTGTAATAATCAGCCACTCTTTATTGGTCATGATGGTCATTAGCTATTTACACACAGGTAAGTATCAGGAGTATAAAAAACCTACAGCCACAAAGACAGTATTTTGGTGCTTCTCCCAATACTCGTGGTTTGTTTTTTCTCACATCCTTCCTTATCCATTCATTCATTCATTCAAGCAACATGTACTGAGTAACCACTAACTGCCAGGCAACATGATAGGCTAGTGATTAAGACACAGGACAGGTGCTCCTCTGTGAGCTCATTGGAAGAGAGAGGTGTGAACAGCTAGTTGTAAATCAACTTACTAAGAACCACAGTAGAGCTCTTAAAGGATCACAGAAGAGAGAATCCAATGAGTTGATGTTACCAAAGCAGAGTTCACAGAGGGGTTGGCCTTTGACTTCAGAATAGGAGGAGGAGGAGGCTTCTCTCAGGCTGAGAAGTGGGCACCAAACACATGAACTCAAGGGAAAAAAGTATAACTTTTAGAACCATGACAGTTAGTCCAAGTTGATCCTCAGCCAGTAATATGCAAATGATTATTTGCCAGTAGCAAATATAAATATCCTGTGACAAAAATATAGCTTTTAAAAATACTTCTCCCATTTCCTATACTGTGCTCTCTGAAAAGGAGGGGCATACGAGGAACCTCCATACGAGGGGCATGGAGGAACCCTGGAGGGGGTTTAGGATCAGAAGAGGAAGGATGGGCCCCTGGATTTCCCCTACATAGACACCTTCACCTCCAAAAATCCTCCTCCATCCATCTCCTTCTACTTAAATCTCTAACTCTCCCAACTCAGCCAAGATGCTGGTAAGGGAGGTTGAATCACAGTATCTCAGTTTCCATTTACTTATCAACAAAAGTAATCTGGATTCTACCCTTCACTATGCCATAAAGCCACTAGGACTAAAGGGGTATTGTCCATTACATACCTTTCAGTACTTATACATCTTAATCCCTCAAAGGAACTTGGCACCAATGACTATCCCTCTTCTGCAAGTTCTCTATCTCTGGTTCATCTACCTCTCCAACTGCATCTCAGACCTCATACTTGGCTCCTCCTCCTCTCCCTGAATCTTATATCCCTCTAAATTGTCTCTTGTTTGGTCCTTTTCTTTCTCAACACACTTGTCCTGTGTTACCTCCCATAATGTCTTCAGTATCCTCTACTTGCTGGTGACCCCAAATCTGTACTCTTAGGCCAGTCCATTCTATTAATAGAAACCCACGTCCAAATTTTCAAGCTGTGCACAGAAATTGCCCACAGATCTGCAAAACTTCTTAAACTGTCCAAAACTGAACTTTTGATCCTCTGTTATTTGTAGTTAAACCTACTAACATGAACTCCTCTTTTACATGAAAATCTTTTACATATTTAGGAAAAAAAAAAAAAAAGCAGTCCATCCTAAGTCTTTTATTGCCAAGTAGGGGTTCCCTGGTGACTCAGACAGTAAAGAATCTACCTGAAATGCCGGAGAACAAGATTCGATCCCTTGGTCAGGAAGATCCCCTGGAGAAGGGAATGGCAACCCACTCCAGTATTCCTGCCTGAAGAATTCCATGGACACAAGAGCCTGGCAGGCTACATGGAGTTGCAGAGTTGGACACGACTGAGCGACTAACACTTTCAATTCCAGTTCAACTACAGTGTTAATTATCCAGAAGTCAAAGTTACAGTAATTTGGAAAGAAGAGACAAATCTATGTATAGTGTTGAGAAAAAGCTTTCATGAAGTCCATTAGTTTAATTTTAAAGAAATGATTAATTACCTTTAACCCAGTATTCCTCATTATTATATGTAAACATGATACACATTCACATTACAATATTAATTAAAAAATAGTATCACTTTTTAAAGATAAAATATGACTAAGCCCATTGAGATATGTTGTTCAGAACACAGAGAAAACTACAAAATATTTATCTCCAAATTGAAAATACCTATATTCATTTATTAATCATGAGCATAAAGTAGTGTCATATTTCAATTACTTAAACTTCCAATCAACATGCACAATCATTGATTCCTAATGGAAAAATATGTGGGATGAAGCATATAAAGCTATTATCAAAATTAACCATTTCCAAACAGCTTTTAAACAGTAATTCTTTATCAGTTTT
This sequence comes from Bison bison bison, assembly GCF_000754665.1. Classification (NCBI taxonomy): domain Eukaryota; kingdom Metazoa; phylum Chordata; class Mammalia; order Artiodactyla; family Bovidae; genus Bison; species Bison bison. The sequence continues at coordinate 2,762,513 of NW_011494813.1, read as the reverse complement.
TTAAAAAAAGAGCAACACATATCTATACACATTATATTCAAACAGTGCTTTACTAATACATTACATATAAAATCCGTACAAGATATATGTTTTTTAAAAGGGCAAAATTAGAAATTCTATTTTCTTCCCATGTCTCAAAGGATAATACACATTCTTCAATGTAGTCCTCTAGTATAAGCAACTTGCTATTGTTTAGTTGCTAAGTCGGGTCTGACTCTTTTGTGACCCCATGGACTGACTGTAGCCCACGAGGCTCCTCTGTCCATGGCATTTCCCAGGCAAGAATACTGCAGTGGGTTGCCATTTCCTCCTCCAGGGGATCCTTCCAACCCAGAGATCAAACCTGTGTCTCCTGCATTGGCAGGCAGGTCCTTTACCACTGAGCACCAGGGAAGCCCATAAACAACTATTATCTCCTAATTATCTTCCTGAGTTTTCTTTTACAATTAATTATTATTGCTTTACAATGTTATGTTATAGAAAAGTGAATCACCTACATGTACACACATCTCTCCTCTTCTTTGAATTCAGGTCACCCAGAGCACTGAGGAGAGTTCTCTGAGCTATGCAGGAGGTTCTCATTAGTTCTCTATTTTATACATAGTCTCGGTGGTATATATATGTCAGTCCCAATCTCCCAGTTCATCCCAATCCCTCCTTTCCCTATCTTCCTACATTTCATCTGCACACACTTCTCAAATCTCTACCTTGTTCTTAGGTAGAGTCTTAGTTCTTATTACCAAAGATAGCTTAACTCCCCTTTCCGCCTAAATTCATCAACATTGCTGGCCTCCAGTCAACTATTACTTAAACTTCTCAAATACCTTCTTTTCCACAATCTATTTCCCACAACTTACTAAAGAGCTGACCATTTTTAACTCAGAATTTTAGTAGCCGAAAGAAAAACTTGAAGATGGCATAAAGGTGAATGACAATACTATTTTCTCTCTGTAACACCCCAAAATAATGTGAATGTCACCTTCCATTAGACCACTCTGCCTTCAGAGATTTTTCTTATATTTATCATGTACTTTGCTTTGCAAGGGCTGCAATGGAAAACTGGTACAAAAAGATGAAACTTAGAGGAAAAGTTTTGACAAATTCAGTAATGAGAATGTAGAGTTTCAATCACCCCAATTCAAAACTAGCAAACAAGCCTGAAAACAAATCAAAATCAATAAAATTACAATTTGTTTTTCATTTAAATTAATTCAAGACATACTTTACCAGTTTAAGAATGACCAAGTGCCAGCAACAGGATTGGCATCCTTGTGACCGCATCAGTACCTAAATTACTTTGTAAATCTCCAAAACTGTAAAATAAAGCTTAAATCCTTAAAACCAGTTGGCATCTCCTAGTATCCAGAACCATTAGATTACAAGTACTATTTAATCCTTTTTCCTAACTAATGCTATTATATTATGTGCATGATTTCATATACTACATGCTTAACATATGTCACATGCATAATACATGTACATAGAATGTATTGTGTGAAAAGAAGAATTTCCTATTTCTCTCTTACAGTGCAGTTATTTAGTTACCAAATCCTATTTTTAATTTATTTTTTTCACCAAAACCAGAAAAGGTATTTTTTCTTAGGCAACAATAAATAAATATCTAGAGTATAAGGAAGAAATCTCTTCAAAATGACTTTGATCTACTCCTCTGACCCAGTTATCAAAAATCATTTGTTACACCTGGATTCTCCTATGCTTCAGCTAATGTGACAGTTTGCCTTAAAGGATTAATGGCCTTAAATTCTGTTAATGTTTTGAAAATTTGACAAATATGAAATATCTACTCAGTGCTTCTTGTAAACCAATTTAGTAGAGTAGGCTAATTTAAATTACAACCTCCTGTTTAATAAAATTAAGATTATAATGGCACTATTTTTAACTGGTGATAAATCAAAGCAATTAACTTTCTCTTCTTTTTTAATACTAAGAAAATAATGCAGGTATAGGTGATGAAAATGCAGAGATACTTACTAAAATACATCCCTGGGAGGTTTTTTTTTAAGGGTACAATAATTTCGATTTTTGCCAGCAATTTAAGCTTAGTAAATAAGCTTCTGCTATATATATATACCTTGGGACTTTATTCTCAGTCTGGTCGCCTTCCTGATTACTAAGTCTTTCTAAATTAGAGCAGGCAATTTCTCTTTGTTTTACCTAATATTTGAAAATGGCAAAAAAAATCCCCTGGGTCATTGAAAATTATCCTTTCATTCCAGCAGCCTGTTTCAAGTCAGTCAAAACATTCCAGACTTCAAAAGGAGGCTCTGCCTGCTTAGGCCATTCTGGTGTCCCTCTATGGTTGGCCTAGGAGGGATCGGTTATTTGGATAAATTAATTTCTGGAGCCTGCTGGCCTTCTAGAAGACCTCAGTGTCTGACTGCAAATTAGTTCTACTGAACATGAAGAAATCCCTGGACAGGCTAGAAGAAATAAATGGTGATAAAATCTAATACTACAATGTTTGTAATGTGATTTTATTCTGCTATGTAGCTTGTAGGCACAGCTAATGTTGAATTAAATATTTTAGATTTTTTTCAAAAAAGGCCGTGAAAGCAGAAAATCAGATCAGGATCCATGTAAGTCACAGCAAAAAAAAAGCTAAAAGCTAACTTTAAAATAAAACTTCCAGCAGGAATCTTTTATGAGAACAAACAAAAATGTCCCAGTTTTCCACAAAATCCATTATATTTTTATATTACTGATACAAAGCCCCTTGTCGGCCACCCCCTCCTCTGAGACAGGAAGTCATGCAGTTGAATTATGCTTTAGCCGGGGCTGTGAATAAACTGTGAGCAGCCCCTGAGTACCGACTTGTACAAGTGCCTAAGGAGAGCTTACCCTGAAGGAAGAGAAGTCCCCGAGCCAAAACTAACAAACAGGGCCCCTCAAGCGGAACAATGGTCCAGAAAACTCAGCAAAAAAGAAAATAAACTTCATTGGCAGTTTGTTTTTGACTGTTAAGAGCTTAGCTACAACTCTATCAAGATTTTTAAGAAGGTAAGAAATTTCACACAGAAGGCCTTCTCACAGCTGCTTGAGAGTTTATAGTGCAAATGTATCATCTTGTCTTGCCATGTCTAATCCACTTCAGGAGATACTTGTATCTTTTCTTTCCAAAGTAAACAGAACCACACCTCAGAGAAAGAGATGAAGAAAAGCTCCTTTTCGCCACCTCCACACCCCCAGGCCAGAGTTCAGCTTGAGTGAGCTAAACCCAGCTCCTAGTCAATTGGTGCTAATTCTGTCAAAGAGGTAATGAAGATTAGAAATAAAGACTGAAGTTGGGAACATCATTTATACATTTTTTTCTTACATGCACGTGAGATAAATGAACCTCAAATGTGGTATTTTCAAGAATTTTTTAAGAAATTCATTTTAAAAATACATGTCGTTCTAAAATTTACATAAGGAGTTACAGTTAGTTGTCTCTGTAGTTAGTTGCAATTATGTTCTGGTTCCCTAAAGCTCCGTGAATCTCAACATATAACCACACTGGCAAAAGTTCCTAAAAAATATTTATCATGAGACTGGACATATTTAAATACCCCTCCAATCCTATATGAGTCCCCTCTATTTAAAAAATCTCTCTCTTTTTTTTTAAACTCAAGCCGGCATTTAGAAAAGGGAATGGCAACCCACTCCAGTATTCTCGCCTGGAGAATTCCATGGACAGAGGAGCCCATGGGGTTGCAAAGAGTCAGACACGGCTGAGTGACTAACACACACACAAGCCAGCATTACTTGGAGTTGAAGAAGAAGAAGAAGAAAAAAAATATATATATATAGTATGATTAATAATAGATGGAAACAGCATCAACAAATAATGAGATTAAAAAACTACAAAAATGGCTAAATATGAGGTCTTCAGTCATATCCCTAATCGGTGCTCAATATCACATTTCAGGAACATGGAATTAAGGCTGATAAGATGATCATATTTGTGCACTGTATTCTAATTAACTGAAAATACTCACAGACTAGGCTTTTTTAGATTTGGAACTATACTTGGAAAGCAACTCATGTATTTCTAAAGAAATAAGAAAAGTTAAAAGACTGTTCAAAGCAAGACGAAGATTCATCTGTAGATTCCCTGCAGAAATTTATAAAAGTAGAACGCATGGAAAAGCAGGCTTTTATTAACTGGAGAAATCATTGTAGAATTCCTTTACCTCTGTAAAACTTAGAAGGGGGAAATGCAATCTCAACACACTTTTTTAAACCGTAAAACTCTAAATACACTTATTTTTACCCTAAATGCAAAGAAAAGTGAGGAAAATTGCTTGTGTTTTCTAAACATTTCATAACATAGCCCTGTTACACTTTTCTCTCAAGGCTGCATATATTTTCAAAGGTTTTTATTACTTATTCACAAGTTATTAGTTAGATTTCACGTTTTGAGGTCAAATTTGTAACCACTAACCTGAACTTCTGTTAAAAATGAAAGAAAAAAGGAAAGGAACAAGTTTATTACTCTGAGTTAATTTATAACCAGCTAAAGCTTATACTGCTTAATCGTAGTACATAGTATATAGTACAATCATAGTACATAATACATAATTTTGTTAGATATTATAAAAAAATAAAGGAATTTATTACTATATTTTGGGACTCACGGAGGGCTTGAAAACTAGCACGAAATAGTACGAGTATTTCTAATCTGTATGTGCTTTGTGTGAACCTTTCTGGAAAAATATAGCACATTTTCTTCAAAATTATACACTAACCCCAAAGGAACACAGACAGCATTATGCATTTTGCCTTCTTGAATATGGAAAAATCACCTTGATCCTTATAGCTCTACTTCCTATTTCATTAAGCACTAGGTAATAAATCATGGATTCACTAAATCTCAGTGGTGAAAGGGATTTTAGAGGTAATTCAGTTCCACCTTGTTCCCATGCAAGAGTCTTCAACAGATTATCACCAAGTAGTAATGAGCTAAGGCTATATGTCAAAAGCGCTTAGAACAGCCAGGCTACATAGTAAGTGCCTAATAAATGTTACACATTCTTTTTAGTAATAATCAGGCACTGCACATTTCCAAGGATCTAGAGCTGACACCTCATAAGAAAATCAGTTCATTTCATCTTTCCCTGTAACTTGTAGTGAACGGTAAAGAATCTGCCTGCAGTGCAGGAGACACAACAGGCATGGGTTCAATCCCTGGGTCAGGAAGATCTCTTAGAGGAGAGGACATGGCAACCTACTCCAGTGCTTTTGCCTGGAGAATCCTATGAACAGAAGAATCTGGCAGACTACAGTCCATGGGGTCGCAGAGAGTTGGACATGACAGAAGCCACTGAGTACACACGCACATACATAGTGTTTAAGCACTATGATTGGTTCAATGGCTCAAAAATTACAATGAATAGAGAACTTAGCTACTGATGCAAACAACTTTTTGGGCAAAAACTTAAAAGGACTTGGAACAGTATCTCAATTTAATATGCAATATTTGGGGTGTTTTTTTCAGCAGAATACATTTATCATCTTAAAACTTTTCACCAAATTATAGGATCATAAATTTCATTTTTTCCAAATACCCTTCATATTATACTATCTTGTCATTTTTTAAGGTTGGTGAGAACATTGTAAGATTTTTGAGGCTGGTCTTCCAAAGTAATAGCAAAATCTATTGAACACTTACTGGCAGGACAGGTAAAAGCCACTAACTTCAGTTAAAATTGCAGCCTATTGCTTTTGTTCCAAGAAGCGAAGACAGTCTTCAGAGGACTCTAATGCTCCAGGTAACGACACAGGCTCATGGCACATGTGAATTAGCCCAGTACTCTCCTGGCTGCCATTGCTGATGGTCCTGTAAATTAGGATCCCCATTCAATAAGACTCTACAGGAGACTGGGTTTGATCCCTGGGTTGGGAAGATCCCCTCAAGCAGGAAATGGCAATCCATTCTAGTATTCTTGCCTGGAGAATCCAAGGACAGAGGAGACTGGTAGGCTACAAGGCCATGGGTTTGCAAAGAGTAGAACATGACTGAGCACACACACATGTCAATATCACAAATAGATCACACTTTGAAAAATTTGAAAATCTTTGTTGGCTCTATTGTTTTAAGGGGGCAGCCGGACTCACAGTTTGAATTTAAAATATATAAATGAGAATGATTGGGGTGGTCCTAAGATGGTGAAGGAATAGGATGGGGAGAAAGGTGTATCCATTTTGACTGAAATCAATCACCATATTTTAAAAAGGCTATTATAGGGTAAACAGAAGAATCACCATTTTTTAAGAGACAAAATTGATTAAGTTAAAATATAGATATGATTTTGCTAGTCCATAGTAAATGATGATCTATTTTTTTTCCAAACAATATGGAATCTGAGCAAACCACTAATTCTAATGTCTCATGTGAACTTTTTAAACAACTGAACTTTAGTGAAAGTCAGCTTTTTGCCACCAACAGTTTCCTATTTCAAAAACACAAGTGGTTAAATGCAGGCACGCGTGGGTGCTAAGTCGCTTCATTCACGTCCGACTCTTTGCAACCCTATAGACTGTAGCCTGCCAGGCTCCTCTGTCCATGGGATTCTCTAGACAGGAATACTGAAGTGGGTTGCCATTTCCTCCTCCAGGAGATCTTTCCAACCCAGGGATCAAACCTGAGTCTCTTATGTCTCCTGCATTGGCAGGCAGGTTCTTTACTACTGGTGCCACCTGGGAAGCCCTCAATGCAGGCATAACTAACCAATTATGAACATTTTTAAGGGCATATAATTTTATACACCTGAACACAACATATTTTTGAATCCAGTTTTTAAAGTTAACCCTCCTAGCCTACCAGATGAGGTCAGGTAAATGTATGTTTTTAAAATATTTCAGAGAAACATGGGTGGACAAATCACTAATGCAAACACTAAGATTAAAAAAAGTAAAAGGTGTATTTGGACACTGTTTCTTATGCCAAGAAAATCTATTTCTGTTTTTTAATAGAAATTAGAAATGAAATTTTAAGTAACATGTCATTTTAGTCATAAATAATCTAGCATTAATTTTTTTTCCTTGTAAAACATGACTGATATTAAGGTTATTATGTGGTTACCCAAAGCGTAAAATTTTATTCTTGAAAAACATCTGAGATGGCTATGCTTTGAAAGAAATACAACAGCGTCATTAAAGAAATAAATGAGCATATACTATATACCTTGCCAAATGATGTTTGATACAATAGAGCATTTGAGAATTTCTAGACATCAAAGTAAATTTCCATACACTTTAGGATTCCTAAAAGGAATTTTAGTTTATACAGGATGTAAGTAAAAATAAGAAATAGTGAACAAACAACCATCCATTTCAATATTTGCACAGCCCAGAAGCAATGATCTCTTCCAGGTAGTATTTAAAAAAAAAAAAAAATTTTTTTTTGGCTCCTTTTCAACAATCTTTCCTTCTTTTGTAAGGAAAAGGAAAAACAAAAAGGGTTTTCTTTTTTTTCATTACTGATTTTAATTCTCTCTCTCTCTTTTTTTTTTTTCATTTTGAAATACAAGGTACCTACTACCTGGAAGAAAACAGATATATTTGTTGTCTTTTGATAAAAATATAACAAATGTATGTATACTGCTTAATAAAGGCATGCCTGTTCTTCTTTTGATCCTCTCAGCAATTCTGAAATACATAAGACTGAAATATTACCCTGTTCTAGAGATGAAGACCCTGGTTAGAAATGGTCAGAGAGATCTGCACCCACTCCAGCCAGAACTCCAACTCCAGCCTCCAGTTGCCTGCCAAGCTCATGCTCTCTCCTGTACTTTCATGGGTATCCACTGACTCAAACCAATAAGAACACAAGCTCAGTTATCGCCTTACTGATGTGAAATGGGGGTATATGTTCACAGTGTGGAATCAAAGTGTTTAAAAATAAGAGATGTAGTCCAATTTATGTTATGTTTGAATTTGGGAGAATTCTCAAAGAAATTCCAGGAATTCATTTGAAATATAGACATCAATTGATCTAGTTTAACAGAGTAGAGCCATTTTGGAAAAGATTTCTTCAATGGATAATATTTGGAAAAAGCACGTGAAATTTTTCGTATCTGATTGTCAGGTTATTTTGCCCACTTATTTTCCTATATGGGCTTCCCAGGTGGCGCCAGTGCAGGAGACATAAGAGACATAAGTTTGATCCCTGGGTTGGGAGGAATCCCTGGAGGAGGAAATGGCAACAACACTCCAGTATTCTTACCTGGAGAATCCCATGGACGGAGGAGCCTGGCGGGCTACAGTCCATATGGTCGCAAAGAGTCAGACATGACTAAAGTGACTTAGCGCACACTTTCCTATATTCACATAGTTAAAATGAATCTATGTTGCTATTTTCTTCTATAATCCTATTTTCATAAAAGGACATATGTAGGAATTAACTTCATCCTCTGCCTAAAGTGTCAGGAATTTTCCATTAATGGAGGTTCAGTTAAAAAGTTTTTATAGCAGTGATGTTTGCTCTCGGTGGACCTCTACTCTCATGAAACCTAAAAGAGCAAGAAAAGCTCTGAGCCTGATTCTGGTCTGGTCCCTTAGGTGGTCGGTTTCCTGCGCCCACATGGAGCAAAAACAGCTAGACTACCACATGTGACGATTTCTTTCCATTTACAAAACCTCTTCTCCAGGCAATGGTAGTCATTCATTCATTCAACCAAAACATTGTTTTTGCATCTACAATGTGCAAAATAGAGAGGGCTCAATGTCAGAGGGAGGGTGATTACGCCTCTCTCATATTCTCTGACCTCAAACAAATCACAGTCTAGAAGGTAAGCAGATTTGTAAGTAAGGGGAGACAATTTAAGACAGAATAAAACATATGCTAATGAGCAATTCAAAGCATTTATTATGTGTAGAAGAAAAACTTGTATTTGGGGGAGCAGATAAATAAATCAACATCTGAATGTACCAAGGTTGCAAATAAAATGCAATAGGAAAAATAAGAGTTTTATTAATTATATTTATATAAATAAAGTGTGAAAGTGTTAAGTGCATCTGACTCTGCAACCCCATGGACTGTTGCCCACCAGGTTCCTCTGTCCATGGAATTCTCCAGGCAAGAATAGTGGAGTGGGTAGCCATTCCCTTCTCCAGGGGATCTTTCCAACCCAGGGATTGAACCCAGGTCTCCTGCATTGCAGGCAGATTCTTTACCATCTGAGCCACCAGGGAATTTATATAATGTTTATATAAATACTGGAGTAGAGAGAATTTTAATGCAAAAATAAGTTGATGAGATCACTGTATTAGTTATTTATAACTGTGTAACAAAATTACCCCAAAACTTAGCATCTTAATATGCATTTATCATCTCACACAATTTTAGAGAGTCAGAAATCTGGGAGCAGTTTATCTAAGTGTTACTGGATTATCAGGGCTCTCATGAGGACGTTTTAATACCTTAAGCTTTCTGCTGGGGCTGCTTCATCTGAAGGTTGAACTGAGCCGGAAGGATTCATTCCAAGAAGGCTCCCTCACATGGAGAGAGAAAGAAGGCTTCAGAGCCCTGCACATAGGCCTCTACACAAGGCTGTTTGAGTGTCCTCACATCATGGCAGATGGCTTCCCTCAGAGTGAATGATCCAAGAGAGAGCAAGGAGGAAGCCACAACAGCTTTCATGACCTGGTATCTACAGTGGCACACCATTTCTTCTCTTGCTTCTGCTTATTAGAAGTTAGTCACTAAGTGCAGACCATACCCAAGGAGAGCAATTCATCGCAAGAAGTTCATCATTAACAGACTCCATGTCTTAAAGGGAAGAGTACTATAAACATATTTTCAAACTGCTACAAACACATTCAGGAATGGAACACAAAGTATACAAGTGTTTCTTTATGTATTCCAAGCATCTTTTAAAGTTATCATAGAACTATTTGGATATGATATTACATATAAACAAAATACACATGTACAGAAATGTGGACATCAAAGAACCCTTATCACAATATCAGTGCCACTATATAGATACCATGTGGGCTCCACAAGTAACAATATTCATTGACTGAAGGATGAAAAAGATTCCAAAAGAAATGATTAGGAGACCTAAAAAATGTGAAGATGCGTCATATGAGGGTTCTGATACAATCCTGGAACTATGAAACCGGATCATCAAACTGAGCATTTAGTGGGTTGGCAAAGATGCTCTGTTTCCTGGAAGGTCATCCTACCCACCCCTTGGCAACAAGCACACATTTACTTTGTGATGCATAAACTTTATTAACTTTGATTATCCAATGTCATCTGGTTATAAATGAAATCACACTTCATTAGAACTAGAAGAGATCTTCTCAATTCTTTACAAATGAAGAAATATTTTATAAATGAAGAAAATGAAGCTCAGAGGCAGGAAATAAGTCAAATCCAGGATAATGGAGTGAGCCTGAGAGAAATAAAATGAGAAACCTTGATGGAGATGGGACTGCAATGGTAGAATCACCTCAAGTGCCAACAAGAACAAAGGTGGGAACCCTCCATTTATCTGCAGGCACTAATGTCACCCTGGGGCCCTGTCCTGTATTGTCAATACTCTCACAGCACAGCTACAGAGCTGAGTACATGCCACAGAGATCTTCTAGTCATAAAGCCTAAACTATCTACTGTCTGGTTCACTACATAAAAAGGTTATTGTATTTTTGCTACATTAAAATGGCTTTCTCAGAGAAAGACAAATATTATATGATATCACTTAAATGTGGAATCTAAAAAATAGTACAAATGAACTTACTTACAAAACAGAAGCAGACTCACAGACACAGAAAACAAACTTATGGTTACCAAAGGGTAAGTGGGGGAGGGATAAATTGGGAGCAGGGGAGTAACTGGGCTTCCCTTATAGCTCAGTTGGGAAAGAATCTGCCTGCAATGCAGGAGACTGGAGTTTGATTCCTGGGTCGGGAAGATCCCCTGGAGAAGAAAATAGCAACCCACTCCAGTCTTCTTGCCTGGAAAATCTCATGGACAGAGGAGCCTGGCTGGCTACAGTCCATGGAATCGCAAGAGTCGGACACGACTTATTGACTAAACCACCACCACCAGGGGAGCAACAGGTGCACACTACTATGTATAAACAGCAAGGACCTAATACATAGCACAAGGAACTATATTCAGTATCTTGTTATAAACTTAATGGAATAGACTCAAAAGAAAAATATATAGATATATACATACTTGTATAACGGAATCACATTTGTTGTACACCTGAATGAACTACAATTGAAAAAAATAAATTAATTTCTTATTCTAGCTCACACTTGTGGTGACTTTTCATCATCAGACCTCTAAACCAGAAAGTGGTTTTATTTTTCTTTTAAGTATTTACACTGCCCTTCCTACCTCCAAAAAAAAAAAAAAGTCCCAAAGTCTGTGCCTTTTCCTTGGAAAGAGAAACGCAAATGCCATCATCGCTATTAATAATTGCTCATACACATCCGGTTCTGAGCACCATGGTCACTGAGCTCTCAGCCTCCTGCATGTTAAGAGGGCAGGTCAGAGGCAGGTAGAGGCAGTGAGTCTTAATGGTTAGAACCCCTCTTTCCTTTCTTTCCAGCATCAGCCACAACCAATTTTCATCTTCATCACACTCTATTTGTTTGATGCACAGGGACCAAGTGAGCTATTCCAGGACACAAGATGCCGATCAGCTCAGATAAGCAAACGTTTACAGAGTGCATGTAAAGGGCTTGGCATTAAGTTTGGCCCTGGAAATATATAAACAAGTCACTGTCCAGGACAGGGAAGCCTGGCGTGCTGCAGTCCATGGTGTCGCAAAGAGTTGGACACAACTGAGCGACTGAACTGAACTGTCCTGGCTCTGGGGCAGTTTTCCTGTCTAGGTTTTATTCTTCACCTCAAATACCCAACTGGTAATACAGCTTGGTACCCAATTTGAATTTTGACAGCCTATCTCTTCCAAACTCTCAGGTCACATTCCAATCTGGGCTCTTCTCATGGGGCCCAACAAGCCTTGCCCAGGCAAAGGAAAACATTGCCTTATTCCCCCCAGCATTGTCTGACACCCAAGCTCATCTTAATCCTGTGAATGCATGACCATTACAATTCAATTAAGAGAGAGTATCTCAGCCCCCTGGTCAAATCCATTTTAATTAAATAACAATGAGCCTCTTTAAAGCACTTACTACTTGTGTGCCTGGCACGGTGGAGATAATACTAGTAACATCAACAAATGCTAAAACAGCATTTCCGGTATGTCAGGCAGGATTCTAAGGATTCTCACACATATGCATGCGTGCTCGTTCAGTCGCTTCAGTTGTGTCCTACTCCTTTGCAACCCCATGGACTGTAGCCCCGCAGGCTCCTTTACCCATGGGATTCTCCAGCCAAGAATATACATATAACCTCATTCAGTCTTCACAGCCACCCTGTGATATCAGTTATTACCATCATTCCCGTCTACTGATGAGGAAAATGACTGCAGGGCACACAGATGCACTCTGCATCATGCAGCCAGTGAATATCATTGTAGCGCAAATCTGCACCCAGAGACTCAGGCTCCAAAAACTGTGTTCTTGCTCACTAGCTGGCTTTCATATGTTATTTCTAATCATATAAGAATGTATTATTATCCCTTCTTTACAAATGAGGATGAACTGAGGCTGAGAGAGGTGTAAAAACTTGCTCAAGTGCAAGGCAAAGGCTGAAGCAGATATGTCTGACTCAACGTGTCCTGCCCTTTCCCAAAAGATGGCCCATGGGGCTTGGTACTAGTGGCTATATATACACTTTGCAGTTGACAAAGTGCTTTGGCATATAGTATCTTATTTCTTCATCACAGAGACCCGGCAATATAGATCTTATTTATCTCTGTTTGTAAAAACAAAATTGAGGCTTAGAAGTTGAAATAACTTTTCCAAGGTGTCATAATTAGTTAGCTGTGACTCAAAGCCAGGTATTCTGATTCTAAGTCAAGGTTTCCCTCACTCTGACCAACTGCCTTCCATTTTCAAGTTAGTTTCTATTTGCCGTGCATACATTACAGCCCGTTTAACCCCAGTTCTAGGCTATACTCTCTGGGGCTGAAAATGCAAAGCATTGCTTCTGTCAGATCAAGGGAGAGAAGAGAAACTGGCTTATTAGGGATCCAGCTGAGAGTTATAACAACTTAAGTTATCAGGAAAGAAGAATATATATATATATATATATATACAGCATCCCTTTTGGCTCAGCTGGTAAAGAATCCACCTGCAATGCAGGAGACCCAGGTTTGATCCCTGGGTTGGGAAGATCCCCTGGAGAAGGGAAAGACTACCCACTCCAGTATTCTGGCCTGAAGAGTTCCATGAATTGTATAGTCATTGGGGTAGCAAAGAGTCAGACACAACTGAGCAATTTTCACTTTCACTTTCATATATATATTTATATAGGCTTCCCAGCTGGTGCTAATGGTAAAGAACCTGCCTGCCAATGCAGGAGACATAAGCTACATGAGGAGGAGGAAATGGCAATCCACTCCCTACTTCTCTCCAGAAGAATCTCATGGACACAGAAGCCTATATATTTGTATGTGTGTGTGTGTGTGTGTGTGTGTGTGTGTGTGTGTGTATATTCACCAGCAGATATTTCCATCAAAATGATTAGCTTGTAGCAAATGCTACATCACAGGTTAAATCTGTAAGATGATGAAAGTGAAAGTGAAGTCGCTCAGTAGTGTCCGACCCTTTGTGACCCCATGGACTGTAGCCTACCAGGCTCCTCAGTCCATGGAATTTTCTAGGCAAGAGTACTGGAGTGGGTTGCCATTTCCTTCTCCAGGGGATCTTCCTGATCCAGGGATCAAACCTGTGTCTCCCGCATTGCAGGCAGACGCTTTACTGTCTGAGCCACCAGGGAAGTAAGATGATGAAATGGGACTAAAACTGTGGTTTCAAACCAGTGCCTCCATGGGTACAACCTGGGGGTTTCTTGAAGGCTCAAGGCTATTGGGTGGTCTGCCCAGTCCCTTCCCTGGGCACGAGCTGCAGAGTCATGATTCATGCAGGACCAAGTGGAGCTCTTTCCACATGGTGGACGGTTCAAGTAACATGTAAACCATGGTCGGCAGGCAGCCAACGCTAAACAAGGGGAGTACAAAAGCCAGGTTATAAAGAAAAAGAGGACTGAAGAAAATAAGAAAATACGCAGAGGAAAAACAGAAGGAAAACTGCTTGAATTTCCTTTCTTAAGGTTTTCCTTTTGTTCTACGTCGTTCTTAAGACTTTTTTTTCTTTCCTTAAACTAGTTCATGGCAAGTTCCACTACTTGCAACCAAATAAACTAGAAATATTCAAAGTGTGAAGATGGAGGAAGGTGAGATGGATAGGCAAATAGACAAGGTTTGAAGCCTCACATTCTTATTAGGCTTTGTTATGGGTTGAACTGTCTCCCCTTCAAAAAGACAGGCTGAAGTCCTAATCCTTGGTATCTGTGAATGTGACTTTATTTGGAAGAAGGATCACTACAGTTGCTATTGGGCTTGCCAGGTGGCACTAGTGGTAAAGAACCCACCTGCCAATGCAGGAGACATAAGAAATGTGGGTTCAATCGCTGGGTAGGGAAGATTCCTTGGAGGAGGGCATCACCACCCACTTCAGGATTCTTGCTCGGGGAATCCCCATGAACAGAAGAGCCTAGCAGGCTACAGTCCATGGGGTCACAAAAGAGTCGGACATGACTGAAAAGACTTAGCATAGCATTATCCAATATAACTAATGTCCTTATAAGAAGAAGAGAAGAGACAGAGGTGAGGTGGGGAGAATGCCCTGTGACAATATGGTAGAGATCAAAGTGCGGTAGCTCAAACGCCAAGGATTGTCACAGATGTCCAAAAACTAAGAAGAAGCAAGGAAATATTCCTCCAAAGCTTTCAAAGAAAACCCTGCCAATACCCTGACTTGTGACTGGAGCCTCTGGAGCTATGAGATATAGTAAATTTCTGTTGTTTTAAGTCACCCGGTTTATTGTACCTGTTATAGCAGCCTGGTGGGAATACAGGCTTCCAATAAGATGTTTCTGATTTTAAAAAAGAAACTGAAAACTACTAAATTCCATATTTTTCAATGTATCTAAAAATTTCACTTTAAAAATCCCACTCATGATAAAGCTGGATAAATAAAACCCTGACTAATTTATAATTTCCCAGCTAATTAGACTCATATGGATGTCATATACTTGTATAACTACTTTCCGTATCTCTCCTAAAGAGTGTCTTCTCACTGTTAATGAAATAAATATTTAAGTTTTCCATTTTGGTTAAAAGTTACTTTTCCTTTTTAGAATGTACAAATGTAGGAATAAGGTACATACATATTTAGTTCATGTTTTTCTTGCAAAACCCAGCATCTCAGCAAAAACTGCTGTTAGCATTTCAAATTTACCATAATTTAAAGAAACGCAGGAAGTATAGTTATGAGAATGGAGCCCTAAAATATAATTATTCCAAAGAACTCTTAAATATTATCATCAGAAATTTTTGTAATAAAAGTAAATTAACTCTACCATTTATAATAAGATGTTCCTTTGAGAGTCTCAGGAGACCCGATTCCCTCTACAGCTAACAATATAACCAAACATATGTAGTGTTGGTGTTTATAATACCTGGCACTGGTATAATGGTTGCATTTACAGTGTTTTATTATGGACTTGGAGACAGCCAGATAACTTTTTAACCACATCTTTTTAGCAGTATTTACAATAAAAGTGCATTAGAGGTATATTGTACTTTTCCATTATCAAAGACCTTTTAAGTATGTGATCCCACCTGACCTACAAAATTACAATTTTAAATAAGAGAAAGTAAATATTATCATCTGTTTTCTAGTTGAAGAGACTGATGCTTAGTGATCCACCCCAGGTCATACAATTAGTAAAAGTTAAAACCAAGTCTTTAATCCCTGGGTGGGGAAGATCCCTTAGAGAAGGAAATGGTAACCCACTCCAGTATTCTTGGCTAGGAAATCACACGGACAGAGGAGTCTGGTGGGCTACAGTCTATGGGGTCAAAAGAGCTGGACATGACTTAGCAACTAAACAACAACTTCTGACTCTGAATCTAAAATGTAGGTTTTATGATGCTAGGATTCTATCTAAATCAGACAGAAGGTTTAGGTATCTACAGAGCTCACAGCTTCTAAGGAAAAGATAGTGATTCATATCTCAATTCACTTTTTAAAAAAGAGCTAGTACATGCTTTTCTTATCTTGACGTGATATCCTTGTAGAAATTCTCATAATCTAAAGAAATTGAAAGATGCAGCCTTAGCTTGGCCCTTTAATGTCTGTTCAGAGGTGCCTACCTAGAAGAGGCCAACCTTGGACCTATGGAGAGAGAGGGGGCTATGCTCATCCCAGCAGGGCCCCTCAAGAGAGGATACTGGAGCGGCCATATTAGGACTAATATGATGTAAAGCCCTGCAAACACCTTCTTCTTTCTGTTCTCATGAGGCAAGTTGAACAGTTGATAAAAACTACAAAATTACATGAGCTACTTCTTTCTAGATGCAGAAAAAACAGAGGCAGTAAATTCCAGAAAAAGAAAGGTGGGATTTCTGATTTAAATGTTTTTTCCAGGACTGTTATCTCCTTAGGATTAAAATAAGAAGCTACTTCACTCTTGCCCATGGCCTCTGGTCACATGAAAGATGTATTCCACAGTGCCACTATGGTCAAGAGGCTACATTCTAGAAATACTGGGGGTGCAGTTTACTCTTGTATTTACTCTGAATACATTGATTTTTCAGTAAGAAAACATTTTGAAAGATGAACATGACAAGCAAGGGACATTTCACGTTTGGAAGTACAGGAATTCCTGGTACCAGGTCTTCTTTTAATCCTTTAGTTTCCTTCAACAACAACAAAACATTAAACCCAGTTGAAAAATAGGCAGAAAACCTAAATAGACACTTCCCCAAAGACATACAGATAACCACTAGACACATGAAAAGATGCTCAACATTGCTAATTATTAGAGAAATGCAAATCAAAACTATAGTGTAGTATCTCCTCACACTGATCATCATTAAAAAGTCTACAAATAACAAATGCTGGGGAGGGTGTGGAAAAAGGGGAACCCTGCTTGGCTGCTGGTGGGAATGTAAGTTGGTAGAGCCACTATGGAAAACAGTATAGAAGTTCCCCAGAAAATTAAAAATAGAATTACCATATGACTGGGCAGCCTCACTCCTGGGCATATGTTCAGACAAAACTATAATTCAAAATGATACACGCACACCTATGTTCACAGCAGCACTACTCACAATAACAAAGACAAGAAAACAACCTAAATGTCCATCAACAGACGAGTGCACAAAGAAGATGTGGTGCATACATACACTGGAATACTACTTGCTCATAAAAAAGAATGAAATAATGCCACTGACAGCAACATGGATGGACCTAGAGATTATCACACTAAGTGAACTAAGACAGAAAGACAGATACCACACGATATCATTTATATGCAAAATCTAAAACATGACACAAACGAACCTATTTACAAAACAGAAGCAGACTCACGGACATAGAAAATAGACTTCTGGTTGCCAAGGGAGGTGGGGAGGGATGGACTGGGAATTTGGGGGGTTTGCAGATGCAAACTATTACATATAGAATGGATAAACAATAAAGTCCTACTGTATAGCACAAGGAACTATATTCAATATCCTGGGATAAACCCTAATGGAAAAGAATATAAAGAAGGAATGTATATATGTGTGTAACTGAGTCACTTTGCTGTACAGTGGAAATTAACATAACATTGTAAATCAAGTATACTTCAATAAAAAATAAATTTAAAAAATCCTTTAGCTTCCTGAGTTACCTTATTACTTTCAGCTAAGTTCTAGGCCCTTTTCCTATCTTGAGCCTGTTTCCCCGCTTTCTGAAGGAAAGGGGAAACCTGAGAGCCAAAGAAAGTGAGCCTGGAGGAGCCCACCTGAGGCCCCCCACACAGGGACCTTTGGAAAGACTGCTCGCCCTTCGTGGTTGAGTAGACAGGGGCCAAATGGCCCGGAAACTGCTTCTCCAATGCCACACACCGTTTGCCCTGGAGAAACATCACTCCCTAGTTTTCTACCTCCGAGGCTGCCAAGTATCTTTCAAGAATAAAACTGCTTCACTCTTCACGGGACAAAACACCTCTGAATGGTATGGAATGAGATAGCCCAATAAACACCATTTTGTTAGGATAGGCAAACAAAATTGAATCATTATATTCTTTACCTATTTGTTTTTCATTTGTCTCAAGTCAGTTAATTTCTTTCAGTCGCAAATGAGAATTGGCAGAATATAAAATCTCCAAAGAAATGTTACCTGCAGCATTTATTTGTTGAAACTGTTAGTGATTCACCAACACTTTGACTTGCCTCGATGTAAGGAGCAAAGTTACATAAAAGGAGTCGAAAGTAGTAAGTTATTCCTGCATTTATTTTTCACTTACTTGATATGCACTACAGAACTATTTTTCATACAATAAGAAAACCGAGTATCACAGGCCCATAACAAGTTTAAAAGGACAAACAAACGTGGTAAGGGTACTTTTCCATTTAGGGTGAAAGCTACACCGAACAGAATGATCTCGAAGTGCTTTATGTGAATTATCTCACAAGATGATTTAGGAGATCCATAAAACACACTCTGTAATTGCATACAGTATGACTGCAGAAGCACCTTGATAGCACTTGACCCTCTGTTATTAAAATCCTAATCCATTAGCTGTTACTGCTTATTACATAACAACCAGTAGGTCTTGTAAAACACACATTTACAGGAACCACAACAGCATTACTAAAGATCATACTTCAGGTTTGTAATAATTCTACGGTGAACAAAGCTGAGGTATGAAACCACAGGACTAAAAAGCGTCATAACTGATCTGAGACTTTCAAAGGCAAAGTCACGGAATGCCACCTCAAATATTGCTACGGAAAGTTTCCAAGAAAATAACCTTTTACTTACTGAAATAAGGTTTTTTAAAATTAAAATCGATTGACGTTTTCAAGTTCAAAATCACTCACAGGTTATTTTTAAAATAATCCCTAACTGGGAATATTTGCTTATGAGCCAAAAGAAGCTTGCTTTCTTCCCAGTATGAACCTGAGGAAAATTTACGAACCCTTTCTCTTGTGCTCACAAGATAAACAAACAAAATAAAACCAAAGGTTCTCCTCAATTTAAAGCCCACTCAAGAGTTTATCAAACTGTGAAACTACCAGACATTTTATTTTTTTACCACACATAATGCGTGCACGCGCACACGTACACACACACACACAGGCACGTGTGTTCAGCAAAACAAATATGTACAAAACAATCCAAACGTAGACATTAATTTCAAGTTTCATGAGACAAATACATGCTTTCCCTGAGGCAAAGGAAAATAGAAGTCTAAAAATTACATTAAGCATATTGGTAAAATTAAATAATACTAAAGGTTAGCTTTTTACTCTAGAACTCTACTTTTGATAACTGATACCTTTAAGGAAGATATAAATTAGGTTTGGTTGATGAAATAGCACACTACTTAATTCATAACTTTAAAAATCATTAAAAATTGGGACAGAGCTTTTGAGGAATTTCCAGACACTCAAGTTACAACAAAAATAGTAATTACGATTTTAAGAGCAATAACTCTTGCCTTAGGACTGACATTCTGTTTACTTACAGACTGTCCATTTATCCCCCGGGGGTCTTCCATTGAAGATTTCTTCTTCCGAATTATATATGGGCTATTAGCTCCACACTTCTTCAAAGACTTCCAACACCCCAGCACCTGTGATGAACAGAGCATCAAGCAGCCGTATTAATTGTGTGGCATGAAATTAAGGACTGATCTTTACATCTGCAGCTTTCCATTCACTAGCATGTATACACAAGTCAGGAATGCTTACCTTCACTGAATGAATCTTTAAAATAAATATTATGGGCTCACTGTTTATCACAATTTACATGAGCCAAATGCGGCCAAATTATAGCTCAGTGTGTCTGCTGTCAGCAGCTGCAGCCCAAGTCAAAAAAAAAAGAATGAAGAGGGCAGTGAGGGAGCTTTCCACACACGTTATTTCTGAGCCCAACTATCCAAGAGCCTTTTTTTTTCTTTTCTTTTTTCTTTTTGAAATTGGTTTCTCCACACTATCTATCAACGTCAGCTATACCACAATGCCAAGAGGAAATACTAACAAAGAAATATGATTGTAGTCTGAGGGAGAATAAAAGAGAAAAATCTAGAGTTGAGTGTTTTACCCTCAGGGCAAGGATATTATTATACTATTTCTTAGCAAGTTTACTTAGGTCACAGTTTCACGGTTGATCAATCCTGAAACTTCAAGAGACTCAACACCTTCGAGAAGAGTGGGATTTGGGGATGCTGCAAGATGTAGACGACGAATGTAGTATTTTGAAATATATTCTATGGTTAGTTATCTTCAAATAGTAGTGAAGGCTGCCTAATTTCATTTATAACTCTCAGAATTAATTTTCATACTCAAGTTCAAATGAGG
Organism: Bison bison bison; assembly: GCF_000754665.1. Taxonomy (NCBI): domain Eukaryota; kingdom Metazoa; phylum Chordata; class Mammalia; order Artiodactyla; family Bovidae; genus Bison; species Bison bison. The sequence goes on along the minus strand of NW_011494813.1, from coordinate 2,742,006 downwards.
AACCAAAAGAAATTCTCAGTTTTTCTTGCTTGGTCTTAGCAACTAAGAAATTAATCTACACTCCTCACATCAACTCCAACACAGATATTTAAATAGACATGAAAATTTAAGCAAAAAAAAAAAAAGACAATCTTAGTATCACCTAAGGTAATATTACAGAACAAAGAGCATACAGTCATGTAAACTTCAGAATCACTTCTTATAAAGGTTCTTGAACTTCTGCATGCAGGCATGGTAAGAAAACCACTGCAGCAGAAGTTAAGAGATCTGAATTCAGGTTCTGACTCTACCACTAACAAGTGGAATGACCTCGGGCAAATGATTTTGGTTCCCTGAGCCTCAGTTTTATTATGTGCAAAATGGGAGACTTTAACTGGATGATAGCTTAGATTTTAGATTTATAATTTAATGAAAGTATGCATTTACACACATGATTTTCAGGTAAAATATTCCAAGCTTGGTTCATTTGGGATGTAATTTTGAAATGCTGGAGTAATTCTCATTTATGATATGACTTTTTGCTCACAATTATCAAGATTGGAAAACATATGCCTTATCCACTGTAAACACAAAAGTGATGCTTTTTGGACAATATAAGACATAAATAACTAGCTCCTAAAATCTGGACAGTCTTTAGTAGAGCAGAATATGCCTGTAGTTTTAACAGAAAACAATGTCAGTAAATAAAAATCATATGGATATATTTAAGTCCTGCTAACCCAAGAAAACACAATATACAACTCTATTTTGAATTGCACAAAATTTCAAAACCAAATCTTAAAATCTACCGCCATTGCTTTCAGAGGATTTCTTGCCTAATTAGGGAAGAGATATTATAGAAACCAGAGTTTTGTGTTTGTTTGTTTGTTTGTTTTTCCCATGGCTTTCTTTACTCTCTGGAGGCAAGTTAACATTTGCAGGAGATAAAGTAATGTTTTAAAATAATTATAATAATTCAGCCTTACATTGGTAAAATGCTTTACAGTTTACAAAGTGTTTTCACATAAATCGCCCACAGTGCATTTATATGTGGTGAGACAAAGTCCAGTCTCATTCCTCACAGAAGGGGGCAGGCCCAGGACAAAGCCCCCTCTGATTTCCCCTAAATTCCCATCCTTTCCATACCTGTCCTGAGAACATGTTTCAATCAAAGCCTGTATATTTGATATTCCAGGATTATTTCCCATGTGTTTCTTTTCCATATTTCCATATTGAACTTACTGAACAGTTTAAGGTATTAAGAATGGTCAAGTTACATGAGCATGAAAGGTATTTCATCCATCATTTTATTTCTTCTGAAGACGAAACTATTCTGTATGAAATACTATGTTTGTTATTGTTTCCTGGGCTAAAAAAGAGAAGATTGAGATTATTGAGAAGCCAAAAGAGTCAGCATTCATCTAGTTCAGGTAGATGTCTCCACTAAGAAAGACTATGACTCACAAATCACAAAATCACAGAGACCCATGGACTTTATTTACAAATCCTCCTGCTTGCTAAATCAGCATAGTTGTTTCCAGATTTCTACATGTCAGTCCAAACCATGAAATATATGCCATGACTGGGTCTACTGATATTTAGGAGCCTGGCTCTGGTAAGCCCTTAATTCCCTTGTTGGACTTGGTCTTTCATGGTTTATAAATAAGCCTGCCCCCATTACAGCACTTATCTAATGAGACTGTCATTATTTCTCTACCTGTCTCCACCACTAGATTGTAGCTCCATGAGGCCTAGGACCATGCTCCCCTCTCTTGTTCTGATCACATATGGCACTCATTAAATATTTTGAATGAATGAATGAATATTATCGATACATAACAATTTCTGAATACATGTAAACTATGAGCTAGAAGTAGATGGCTAGTTAAATGGTGGTGCTATCATTCAATCAACTTAAAAATGACTCATCATATTTTAGGTCTTCAACATTTGTTCAAATACCCTAAGAAACAGGCTCAAGCAAAAACAGGTTAGTTGATTCCTATCTATCTACTTGCTTACCTATATATTACACACATAAAGAACAGCTATTCATAAAACTATATAGACCTAAAGAGTACTTAGAGTTGAACTTCAAAGAGATTTTGTCTAAACTAAACTAGACTAAACTAGAAAAAAAGGAATAGAAGAATGTCCAAGGAGGTTGATCTAAGTGTAGGAGGGAGAGGGAAGATGCATGCTGACGGAAGGATTGGTGACACGAAATTTGTGGAGATTTGTAAAGCAGTATGGACAGGTGTCGTGGTACCAAAAGTGTCCCTACAGGGCCAGGTACCATAAGCCAATCCATATACATTGCATTCACAGCCCCAGGCCATGTGCCCACCTTGGCATCTGGTGCTGAGCAGAAGCAGGCAGATGGCAAGAGGGACAGTGGGAGGATCCGGGCAAGAAGAAACAGAAGCACTGACTCTGTTTGAACTGACCTTTCCAGCACCTGAGGGAGCTATGCCTTCTTCAGTCCCAATCCTCTGGACTGTTGATGAAACACCATGAAAAGTAAACTTACATAGACTCCTCTGACACAAGATTAATGGAAGCCTTAAGAATTTCCTTTATATTTGCCACTCTTGGGGGAATGGGGTCGGAAGGAGCTGAAATCATTTGTAGACACACCAGCAAAGAAACAATGGCAAATAAATGCTAGATGTATATGCTGATAAAAGATGCTACAGAAAACACCAAATCAAGACTATAATTTGACAAATCTTGCAGTCACATAAAACCCCCTTTGGGGGCCCAAAGGCATTATGAAATTGCACCCCTGGTGATTACATTACAATGATACCGATAGACCCATATTTGGAAATGTATTTCATACCCCACTGCAACTAACAAGCTTATTGTTAAAATACAGAATAGTTCTAGATACAGAAACTTTTTGAGGCTTCCCTGGTGGCTCAGTTGGTAAAGAGTCCACCTGCAGTGCAGGTAGACCCAGGTTCTATCACTAGGTCGGAAAGATCCCCTGGAGAAGGAAATGGCAACCCACTCCAGTGTTCTTGCCTGGAGAATTCCATGGACACAGGAGCCTGGTGGGCTACAGACAATGGGGTCACAAATACAGGAGAAAAATACATCTATTCCATGCATTCCTGCTATAATTTAAACTCTTCCCAATTCTATAAACACCTTTGCTACTTAAAAAAAGGGGGTTCTGTAAGTCCATATTCACCACCCCACATTGACACTTCCTATTCTTTTCCCACCCATTTTCCAACTGCCAGGCAGTTGATAAAATAAGCAACAGCACCTCATTTTACCTGTAAAGACCATCTTACTTTTACTTTAGTTCTAGCTCATCACAAGTATAAGCAGTGTGCAGTGTAGTAGCATATGTGCTCAGCTGTGTCTGACTCTCTGCGACTCCATGGACTGTAGCCACCAGGTTCCTCTGCCCATGGGATTTCCCAGGCAAGAATATTGGAGTGGATTGCCATTTCCTTCTCCAGGGGATCTTCCTGACCCAGGGCTCAAACCTGCATCTCTTGAGTCTCCTGCATTGGCTGGCAGATTCTTTACCATCATCAAAAACATTCTGACTATTGTCAGATCAAAAGACTGGAAAATGAGAAGCTGAAATAAGTGTGCAAGTTACAGAGCCATGAGACAGAGAAAGGGTCTAGTTAGGCAGGTGGATGGAATAGACTTTCCAGATTGAAGAAAAACAAGGTGAGGGTGGAGGTGGGGATTAATATGATTGGGAAGAAAATAATCCTTTCAAAAATTTTATACAACACATATATTTAAATTTTTCCTGCTGGTTATAAAAAAAAGGGGGTTTTAGTTTAGATGACATATAAATCATCTCTAATGAACCAGAGACCCATCAGACACTGTTAGTAACTTGCAGCTCCTTGGATGAAAGAGTATTTTCATTACAACACACCATCACTTTCATCTTTGCCTTCTCACCAAGTGTTGAGTTTTCTAACATTCCTGAGAAGCAGAAGGAAACTAGCGGCTGAACACTGCTTTGTAGAAAAGAAAAGGGCTATTCTGAAATATGTCCCCAGAAGACCACAACTGCAGATTGAATAAACATATCAGATCAAGGGGTCTTTAAGAAAATTTACAAACAGAAGCCTGCAGTGAAATGAACCATTGGATAAATGACCTCCAGAGACTTCAACTCACTGTTCCATGAGCGGGTGCGTCTCAAGGTGGCTTCTTCTTTGCTTTCCTCACCTTCTTCAGAAATACGGTTATATCAAGGGAAACAGAGATGTGGCATGCTCAGGTGAGTCAGATTCAAAAACCAGATTCTCATTGACCTTTCCAACTGTTGGAAGGATCACACTCCCCAGCCATAGAAGCCATTAAGGAAAATCAAGTTCAGCTCTATATTGGTGAAATTCTATGGCTGGAGATGCAGTTTCTATAGAAATAAATGTTGACACACTTATTTGCTTTTATAGCTTTTCCACTGATTTATTGGTGCTACTATTCTAAAGTTTGAAGTATGAAGCCTCTGTTCTTTAGAGGATGTCTGAATAAATATGATCAGATTTCTGTTTCCACCATATACAACTTCCTTCAGAGGAAGAATATAAGACAAGGGGATAACCCAATGAGCTGACACTAATTAAGAAAATGTTACTTTTATTCAGTAACTGAAGTTGAATTCAAGCTTTGTTTCCAAGAGTATCAGACCTACACACTATTTCAATGTAGCACTTTCTACATTATAAAGAAAACTCTAAAGAAACACACCTGTAATTTCATCAACCCAAAGTGTTTGTATGCATACACAATTTTATATAGCTGTAATCAGAGCAAATATTCATGCTTGTGTTTCTCTGGTTTCTCTTAACATCATTTCCTAAGTATTTTACAGTCTGTACACTTATCATTTTAATGCCTGTGTAATATTCCATCAGGGAGATGTTTCCATAAGGTGGGATATTTGGGAATTTTTTCCACTCTTTCACTATAGCATATAACACTTCAATATCTTTATTCTACAAGTTTTTTCCTTCTTTTAATTATTTTTCTTTAAGCGTAAATCCAAAATAGAATAATTAAAGGATCAAGAGGTATGATAGCTAAAAATGCTAATTCTTTTCAAGTCAAATTCACTTATTTGGACTTTTCTCTCATAACAACACTGACCCTAGTGGAAGGATGAAACACAGCATTCATAGTTGTAAAATATTACAATAAAGTTGCTACCAAAGAATCTGTAATCTTGATAACATTCATGAACCTCCCTATATCAGAGATTACCAAATTTTTGTGTTCATGACAAACTTTTGCATATTAAAACTATTGCAGGGTATTTGAAAGCTTAACTAATTCATTGATGTAGGCATCACTATGCTGACAAACGTAGGCATGGTTATCACACTCGTCACCTGCTTTCTTTCACTCAACATTGCTTTTGGAATAGAATCTGTTCTCACAGATTAAAGACAAAAAGTCAAAGTGGGGGACTATACTCAGCATTTTGTAATAACGTATAAGGAAAAACATGTTATTACAAACGTTATTTGGAGAAGGCAATGGCACCCCACTCCAGTACTCTTGCCTGGAAAATCCCATGGACGGAGGAGCCTGGTGGGCTGCAGTCCATGGGGTCATGAAGAGGTGGACACTTACTGAGCGACTTCACTTTCACTTTTCACTTTCATGCATTGGAGAAGGCAATGGCACCCCACTCCAGTACTCTTGCCTGGAGAATCCCAGGGACGGGGGAGCCTGGTGGGCTGCCATCTATGGTTGCAAAGAGCCGGACACGACTGAAGCAACTTAGCAGCAGCAGCAGCAGAAGCAGCACAAACATTATTACTCCTAGGCTTCCCAGGTGGCGCTAGTGGTAAAGATCCCGCCTGCCAATACAGGAGACCTGGGTTTAATCCCTGGGTCAGGAAGATCTCCTGGAGAAAGGAATAGCAACCACTCCAGTGTTCTTGCCTGGAGAATCCCATAGACAGAGAAGCCTGGTCTGCTACAGTTCATGGGGTCACAATGAATCAGACACTACTGAAGCAACTTAGCATAAGGAAAAAGGATCTGAAAAATATATATATGTATGTATAACTGAATCATTTAGCTAGCTGTATACCTGAAACTATCACATTATAAATCAACTATACTTCAATTTTTTTTAATCTAAAAAAAAAAAAATCTTTAAATTAAAAAAAGTCAAAACACATTTCAGTAAACATGGGATCTTTTACCATTTTCTAATCATTTTCCCTCTTACCTTCAGCAAGGTTAACTCACCATGTCACATGACTTAGTTGGTTGAGTCTCACAGCCATTGTCATAAAATAATTTCTACTGAAGCACAAGAGAAGTCAATGTTTCCCACAATGACAACTGGTTGCAAGCCCATGAGGGATTGGAGGAGAGGTGTGCTATAATAGCACAATGCATGAGAACTACAGGCCCATAAATCTTTTATGTCATAAAGAAATTCAGGCATCTAAGAAAAAATCTAAACCATAATTCCACATGAGAAACTCATCTAAAATTTCACCAGGCTGTTGTATCAGTTCTGCTGCAGTTATTGAATCTGGGGCATTGCTAGTCCTCCACAGACATTGTTTGTCCACAATGGATCACAGAAATAGTTGCTCAGCCTCCCAAGACTCTAGTTTTACTTTTAAAATAACTTCTGCTCTTGAACAACTGGTAGCAAACTAAACTGGTTCCATTCAATGGCTGTTCGATGCTATCCAAATAACTATAACTGATGAATTTTCTTACTTTATTCAGGGAAAAGGGGATCTGAAATAGCTACTCCTTTGCTTTTACACAGAAAGCTCTACCATCAAATACCTCTGAAGATGTTAAACATACATCACAAAAACTCATCCATAGGGGTGGAAAGCAGGGCAGTGGAGCCAGGGATAAAGATGCGGGTGGGGTGGGGTTGGAGTGCAAAGGGCATGAGGAACTTCCCAGGTGGCTCAGTTGGTGAAGGATCCACCTGCCATGCAGGAAACCTGGGCTCCATCAGATCCTTTGGAGAAGGAAATGGCTACTCACTCCAGTACGCTTGCCTGGGAAATCGCATGGACAGAGGAGCCTGGTGGGCTACAGTTCAAGGGGTCACAAAAGAGTCAGACATGGCTTGGAGACCAAACCACCACCAGAGACACTCTATATCTTAATGGCCAGGATCATGTGAGTATACATAATTGTCCAAATTCATTGACCTACACACTTTATAAAGTTGATTTTTCTAATGTGCCAAAATTTATATTTCCTATCAATTGTCAACTTCTTTTCTTCCCCAGTACCATTAATGAAGCCACAAACGGTATTGACAGCGATTGCCTTCTTCATCGGGGATGGTAAGTTCTTGCCCCTCCAAATCAAACATGACATCAGTGCTGGTCTTTATCCAAATGTTCACCCACCAACACTCCCCCCTAAGGCATGCAACATCTATTTCTGCTTGACTGCTTAATCCACAATAAGTTCAGCTGTCCGGAACAAAAAAGCAGTTTTAGTCACAAAAATAAGGTACAGGCTCTGATGTCACTTCTTTTTCTTTAATTTCTTGCTAAAATTCAAAGGCAATTTTAACCATGGATGGAGGCAGAGACGAACAGTCAGCTCACTATGTAATGTATTTACTATAGGGGACCCAGGTTCCTCATTAGACCTTAGGATGCATGCAGATTACATATGCAGTTCAGGAGGAACTGGGGAATAAATGCCTCGCTGCTCTTTTACCCTTGACAATCACAAGCAAAGTTAAGCAAAGCAATTTCCTCATTTCCTGGCTGCTGACTCTTACTTTTAGTTGCACCTTGACAAGAGTAAGGATTGCTTGCTGCAGAATAAGACTGCAGGATTGCAGTCTCAAAGGCCAGAACACCAAAAACAAAGATGGTGATAGAGAAAGCATTAAGCGGTCAGAAAAAAAGGCACTGACTCAAGGTTTCTTTGGATTTCGCTCTTCTTAAAATCAAAGGACAACTTACATCAGAGCAAACCTTGAAACGGTTAACAAAGCCCTCTCTCCTGAATTCACTAAGAGAAGAGCTACCAGGTGACATAATGTGATGGGAGTATACATGGTATGGGATGTTATCATGGAGCCACAGAAGAAAGCTGTAGAATCCAAATTCCATTTAGGGCAGGAATCACCCGAAACCTCCCTGACTGACAGCCAACTTGCTTCTGCATCTTTGCTTTTGGGGACAGAAATTCACCAACTTGGCATGCCACTTGGTCTACAGCTGGAAGGTTTAACATTTATGAACCTTTTCCTTGTACTGAGCTGAAACAGACCTATCAACACCCTCTCTTCTAGGGTCCATTTTTCTTCTGCACCAACACGGATGTATTTTAATGTGCCCCTGATACAAAGTAATCCCTGAAACATCAGAAGATTACAATGATATTTCCTAAGATTACAATCCAATCTCCTCTCAAGCCCCCAAATTTAATTACTCATCTTTTTAGAAATTAGTTAATGCTCTGATTCCCCTCCCCCCGCCAACCCCCGCCACAACATGTCTGTGGTCAGTGGCCTCTGGAGCCAAACACTACCAGCGCTTATGAGCTTAGGGACACACAAACTCTTCTGAAAACGATCTGAGATATCCATTCAGTTTTGTGTAATATGCCAATCTCAAAACCATTCCATTAGTTTCCTTTTTTCAAGTCACTGGTAGAAATGATGAAGAACAGAAAGCCCCAGACAGCTAGTCCTGATGCAGCCAAGGGGAGAGAAAAAGACCACTGACGATGTAGGGAAGGTAGGGAGGGATCTGAGTCAGTTACACTGTCACTCATCAACTCTGTAATCTCCGAAAGATTAATGAACCTCTTGGAACTTGTTTCTTTTTTTTTTCCCCACTGTCTTGCATTTATTCACACAGACAATAAGCATTGGTACAAATAATAAACACTGCTTTAAATACAAATAAATGGCTCTGGTTTCTAAGTGAAACAACTCTAGATAATTCAAAGTTAAGTATATTCTAAGTTCCTATTAAAAATAGAAGACTATTTTGCATTAAGCCCTATTTCACCATAACTTATAGAGGAACTTAAGGATAAAATGGTGAATTCTATACTTTTAGAAGTCACCGGCAAAATGGGAGATAATTCTCTCACCTCCCTGAACTTTCTTCCAAACAGAAAGAGAGTTACTTGCATCTTAGACTGAGTTCATAAATGAAGGAAGAATAACATTTAAAGATACCGGGAAAGTGTTACCTAGGGAAAGGGTATAAGAATTTCTCTGAACACCTTCTGTGAATTATGAAACCTCACTATGCTGAAGTTTTGCTTCAAGTGTCTTAAATTCATTTATGCTCATGAAAGAAAGAAATGTTAGTCACTCAGTCGTGTCTGACTGTTTGGGATCCTACGGATTGTAGCCTGCCAGGCTCCTCTATCCACGGAATTCTCTAGGCAAGAACACTGGAGTCGGTTGCCATTCCCTTCTCCAGATGATCTTTCCAAATCAGGGATGGAACTTGGGTCTCCTGTGTTGCAGGCAGGTTCCTCTGTCCGAGCCACCAGGGCAGCTCATTTACACTCATAGGAAAATTTAATGAGCTTGTTTCTTTATCTATACAATGACACCAATAACTTAATCTAATAGGATGGAGAAGGTTGATAATACATCCTACACATAGTACATGCTCAGTAAATGTGAGTGGATGATAATAATCATTTAGTAAAGGACATAAAACTATAACATACTACGCTTCATCATTTCTAGTTTTTTACATACCAAAATTATCATAAGTCAATTGTGTAAGGATAGCTGGACACTTCAGTATTTCAGGTTACTAAGACAATTAGTGCAACAATCTTGTTCTTGTTATGCTCCCTCTCTTTAATTACCTTTTATGAACATTTTGATGTTTTTATAAGCTAAATAACCCACTAATTGATGTTTTCATACTTATTTTGTAACATCTTATATTAACACTTTCCTCTACCTTTTCCCCAAGGCCTTAATATGTTCCAAATTGTGAAACGTGTTAGCTTCTGCTCTCTTCCAAATAGGGAACACGTCTGACTTAGTCCATTTGGCCTGACATCAAAGCCCTTTCCAATCTGTCCCCAGCTAAGGTCCCTCCGCATCTCTCCTGCGTCCGGGTCTCCTGCTCACCTGCAGTTTCCCCAGACTATTTCCCGATGCCCTTAGTGATAACAGCTCTCTGCTCAGAGGACATACCTTCTACCCAGATTTCTACACAGTCTTCAAGGCCCATCCAGTCCTGCCTCAGGGAAGCCTGTCCATCTATTTCCCCATCCAAGTACTAGTTCTATGAGTCACAATCGTCCACCAAAGCGCTCCTTCAGGGCAGAAACCATCTGAATCCATGTAACAAGATGTTCGGTACATGGCACATTTCCCAGGGCTAGGCTGAATGAACAGTTCTGAGCTAGAGACAGAGGATGTTCAGGGTTCTAGGGCCTCTGAACAGGATGGAGGAAGGCTTTCCTTGGCCACCATGGACATCCTGCTCCTCCATCAGTCCTGCTCTTCCCATTTCTACCCGGCATCCTCGGTGCTGACACCACTGATTCTTTGGAATATATAATCAACTTACATTTCTTAACAGGTTTGAGATCTTCTCTCATCCAATTTTTCACCCAAAATCTGGACATATTTTATCTTATAATTGGAAGAAGTTTGCTTTACCATGTTGTGTTGGGTTTTCACACTACAACTCAAATCAGCCATGCTGTGTTTGGTGGCTCAGTCGTGTGTGACTCTTTGCAAGCCCATGGACTGTAGCCGGCCAGCCTCCTCTGTCCATGGAGATTCTCCAGGCAAGAATACTGGAGTGGGTTGCCCTGCCCTCCTCCAGGGGATCTTCCCAACCTAGGGATCCAGCCCAGGTCTCCTGCATTGCAGGCAAATCACTCATAATTATAGATAAATCACCTCCCTCTTGAACTTCCATCCCGTCCTCCTCATTCCAGCCCTCTAGGCTGTCTTAGAGAGCCAGGTTGGGCTCCCTGTGCTATACAGCAACTTTGCACCAGCTTCTAGAAGCCTTAAGTTTTAGGAGATGACTTACCTAGCTAGTGTTAGTCAGTCTGGCTCCCAGAACAACAAAAAAAATTGGGTGTAATTGGCATTGGAGGGCATGGCAACCCACTCCAGTATTCTTGCCTGGAGAATCCCTATGGACAGAGGAGCCTGGCCGGCTACAGTCTATGGGCTTGCAAAGAGTCAGACAGGACTGAGCCACCAAGCACAGCATGGCTGATTCGAGTTGTAGTGTGGAAACCCAACACAACATTGTAAAGCAAATTTCTTCCAATTATAATATAAAATATGTCCAGATTTAGGGGGGAAAAATTTGGATGAGAGAAGATCTCAGTTGAAGTAAACAATGATAGTTGTTTATAACATTTGCATCATTCTCACCTTCCCCCGTCCATCTTCACCAAATCTAAAGCAGAGATCCTGTTTATTTTTCCTCGCTTCCCTAATTATTCATAGAATAATAATGCCTCTCCCTCACTGACCTCCTCCAAGTCATCTGCTACTTCTTTTAACTGGTCGCTTTGAATTGGACCAAACAATCCACTTTGGACCAAAAGACGTAACTCCAGGGGCTACAAGGCACTAACTATTCGTTTGTCCAGACTGCTCCCCAAATATTTCCTATCACTGTAGCTTCAAGCACAAGCACCCGTCCAAGAGCAATCGCAACAGCAAATAAGACCAAGATGACCACCCCCTACCCTTTCCGTCCCCCGACATCCCCATCAGTCATCACCTCCCCCCAA
>NW_011494813.1:2720688-2729650 GCF_000754665.1 Bison bison bison | reverse complement strand
TCCTTCTGAAATGCGCCTGTGCCTCCTGGTCGCGGGCCGCCCTTGGCGCGGCTCTAAGTGCTCAGCGACACGGGGGCCGGTACTGGCGAGGGGAACCCTCCTTCCAGCACCCCGGGTCTTCGCAGTACCCCCTTCTCCTCCAACCGCCCTCCCCCCAACCCCCTCACCGGGCCCCAACTACCCTCGGCCCGCAGCCTGGAGTCTGGGCCTGGTGCCCACTCCCCCAGGGGTGACTCGGACGCCTGGGCCCTCGTGGTGTTTCCACTGAGCCAGAGGATGGTGGGGTGTTCTCTGTTAACAAGGAGGAACTAGGTGGAGGTGGGTGGAGTGACACGGGGATTTTTTTTTTTTTTCCATGGTGGGTGGGGAAGGTATAAAGGAATAAGCAGTCCGACTGAAACTTATCAAAACGTCCAGAATTCAAATAATTTTGCAATTGGTCTTAAAATTATGTACTCTTCTTAGAGCTAGGGAAACCGAGGCGAAGAGTGGTAAGTGGATTCCCCAGAATCGTGCTTGGGGGCCTGGACTAAACGTCCACGTCTAACCCTGTATCCTTGCAATTAAATGTTTTGCCTTTCTGGGCATCAAGGTACCCTTTGGGAGGGTAGGGGAGAGATTCTGTCACCTCAGAGTCCCTTTGCATCTGTAATAGAGGCTAAAGAGACTCTTGATTCAACCTGTAAAGAATTTCAGCATTGGATGAAGTGTGTGTGTGTGAGAGAGAGAGAGAGAGAGAGAGAGAGAGAGACTCAATAGTGTCTGACTCATTTGTGACCCCATAGACAGTAGCCTGCCAGGCTTCTCTATCCATGCAATTTTCCCAGCAAGAATACTGCAGCAGGTTGCCATATCCTCCGCCAGGGGATCTTCCAGACCCAGGGATGGAACACTTGTCTCTTGCATCTCCTGCAGTGGCAAGTGGATTCTTTACCACTTGTGCCATCTGGAAAGCCACCAAAGCATCCATTACAGGTAGGTAATGTGAGATATTCCTTCTTTGGGAACTTCCTCTTACTTGATTAGGATCCAATCACAAACAGTGAAAGATATGCAAATACCTTCATGATTTGCTCTTATAAGGACTCAGTGAGCCTTCAAATGTTTGCATTCCTCTCTCGCTCTAGAATGAAATCCCTTCCCCACCCCCCACTCAATTATTCACATCAAATGAGATAATGTAAGCAAAGAGGACTTGGAAAGTGTAAAGCAGGGCATGAATACAGGTATTATGGTACACAGTCTTTCAAAACCTGCTTGATTCACGATCTTTGCTGTTTCTCTCAGTCATTGAGTATCTGTTGACTTGTAGTAGGTACCACAGAAGTGCCAGGCAGAACAATGAGACCTAATCCTTCACCTTCAAAGACCACAGATTAAAGATTAGGAGATAAAACCAACACCCTGGAGGTAATTGGAAATCTACACAAAGACTGATTTTTTATCCTATCTGTTGAATGTTTATGTGTAGACAGACAGAGTTTTCAAAATACACTGTGTATTGGGTGAAGGGGCTTCCCTGGTGGCTCAGTGGTAAAGAATCCTCCTGCCAAGCAGGAGACATGGGTTCGATCCCTGGGTTGGGAAGATCCCCTGGAGGATGGCATGGCAATCCACTCCAGTATTCTTGCCTGGGAAATCCCATGGACAGAGGAACCTGCCAGGCTACAGTCGCAAAAGAGTTGGACAAGACTTACCAACTAAACAATGACAAACAACAATTGGGTGAAGAGGACTTCAGGTAGAAGTCAATGCACTGATGAATTATGTTAACCCAATTAGACCCCAATACCTTGTCCAAATAGAAACATTATACAGATCAGCCAGTTGATGAGGATGGCCTTGCCTTTTTTAATTCATCACTTATTATTTCTACCCATTCACAAATATAAGGAATTTCTATAACATAAAGTGAATCCAGAATCTCTTAAAGCATAGGTGATCGAAAGTATTATTTCAACAGCGAGCAAACAGTAACCCCAAACTACCAAATATGTGTCTGCTAAGACCTCATCAAAGCCAATGAAAGTTTCTCTTATTAGACTACAGGCTTGTTATTTTTTTGAAAAATCAGTATAACTCAAGTAAAATATAATCTAAAATGTTTATATTTTAATACAAGGAGTCGTTTGATCCTTAGCCTTGGTCTTTTCTTAAAAAAAAAAAAAACATATATATATAGAGAGAGAGAGAGAGAGAGAGAGAGAGAACAACTTTGAACCCAATTTTATTTTTTCAACTTCTGGACACCTCGATTCATATGGCCCCTGGATAAAAACAGATCTAAATTTTGAACCAGTTTCTGAGTTTGACGGTGTGGAGAATTAGTTCATTATTACTCTTTCAGAAATGCCAAGTGTTTAAAATATTGGAAATCCTAGATTCAGACGATAGAGTCATATTTAGAATTTTCTTTTAAGGAAAATTGTTATTTGGGCAAAGTACATTTATTTCAGCACAGTATACAAATTCTTCATATTCTCCAAAACGGGAGTAGCAGGAGCCAATTTATCGAGTATAATGTATTCCAGACACTTGCTGGAATAAACAATGTTCTTGAGCCCCTCAGATGCATAGCCAGTAGGGAGCTGTTGACTACTTGAGGTTTTTGCACATCTCTCAGCCAAATCAGAAATCCAAATCCCAAATCAGTCACAGGCACATAGCGTGGATTTACAGTCCTGCCTGGGCGTAGGGTCACAATCTGCAAATGAATTATACCACCCAAGATAGGTTTATTTTTGACATAAAATATGCTTTTTTTTTTTTCACTTGACATGAATGCAACTATGAATAAAATTTTCAATAAGAACATAAATGTCTTTTGCAATGCAAGCCAAAATCCAGTAAAACATATATTCACAATTCTCCATTTGAGGCTACATGAGAGTTTATATTCATCTATTGATGTATATATAGAGAGATATTTATCTTCTGGATTGCCATGTGAGTAACTAGTAAATGCCATAAGGACTCAATTATGTATCTGTTGGTTTATATTGAACTTAGAACATTCAGCTGTTTACATGTCATAAAATGCTAATCCTAACTGCTGGCCTAACCTACATGTGTGCAATAAAAAAAAAAATGAGAAAGATTTTTGCACAAAAATTCCTTAAATGTAGAGTTATACTGTGGCTTATGGCATAAATATAGAACACATGTGACAGAAATGTGCATCGATATCCGAGTCCTCAAACTTTCAAATACAGATCCACAGAAGGCAGAGGGCAAAAATCAACAGGAGTTTTGTAGTTCTTTGAGCATTTGTATTCTGCCTATACTGACAGGTATGTTATGACTAGTCCTGATTCAAGGACCTCTCTCACACACACACAGCCCACAGGTTTTTAAACATTCCTTTGTTATTTAGTTTGGCAGTGTAATTTCATCTAGAAAATATCATCAAATGCACCGAATGGGAGTTTTCATAAGGAAAATGAAGATCCAGCCCACAAGTTTAGATTGAGATTTACCTCAGAGCATCAGGAGAGAGGACTGGATGGTATGGGAACAGCCAAGAGTGAAGCCAACTCTCCAGGTATGAGTTGGAAATGCTCTTATGTACTGCTGCTGCTAAGTCTCTTCAGTCGTGTCCAACTCTGTGCGACCCCATAGACGGCAACCCACCAGACTCCCCCATCCCTGGGATTCTCCAGGCAAGAACACTGGAGTGGATTGCCATTTCCTTCTCGAGCTCTTATGTACAGGAACCATTAAAAAAAAAAAAAACAAACTTCTAAAAGACCAGTCATTTTCCCCTTGCCCTGGCCTCTCTTCTCTCACTCAGTTAAATCACTGAGTACCATGAGGAAGCATGTTAATTCCTTGAGTGTAGAGTATATCTCGATGGAAAGCATTATTCGAAAGCACTAGAATGATTATTCCAAGAAAAGTTATGCATGAGACTCAAGACATGGTCCCTATACCCTAGGACCTTTATATTATAGAAAGTGCACGTCTTTTTTAGTCTACTGGAATATCTTATAATCTGAAAGTTAAATGTCAATGCCTATTGCTCCCTTCAAAAAAAAGTGTGTGAGATAAACCAGGGAAAAGTCTACTCACTACCCAGGAACTTATTACGTGAGCCATGAATTTTTGACCTTTCCATCCAATTTCTTGTTACATTAGGATTGGTTTTCTAAACCATGCTGACTCATGTTAGGAAATACATTTCCTCCTATCGAGACTTCTTAACGTCATCAAATTCTTTAATCACACCAGGGATTTTGGAAGTATGCAGTAAGAGGACCTGGGGTAAAGGGAACAAGTTTAACTTTACTTTTATCTTTATGCACTTCTAGCTTAGGCCAGCAAGTGAGGGGTGCAAGGCTAGGATTCTTGGCCAGGTTGCTACTAAAGACCTACAGATAATTTTCAGGTGATGTTTTACTGCTATCTTTTGTATCATAAATGTTTACTATGGCAAACTTTATAGTACATTTGACTAATTAAAAAAAAAAACACATATGTTTTGTTGATCTTTTCTTTTTAGGTGAGTCTTCCAAAGTGATTGAGATGCAGTCCTTCTGCATATTTCATTTGCCTGCTTTTCTTCTCCTTTTATCATCTTTCTCTCTCGGCATGTACATTCTTTTCACTGTCAACCACTGCTGTAGGTGGAGCTTTCCTGAGCTCCCAGTGTGCTTTTATCCAGATCATTCTACTTGTTAACATATCCACTTGGAAGCTGCCTTTACCTTTACAAAGAGAGGATATCTAACAAGTGCTCTGGGGGAATATGATTCCTCAATGTGGAAGTCACTGCCTTCTCCCCCCAGCCCAAAGGCAATGGCCTGACTGTTCCTTTTACGTTCCTATAATATCAGATGACAAACAAGCATCAGATTTATTCTTCTTTCTCACAACTAAGAAATGTAAAAAATAGCACCTCTTGCTCTAAGAATAAAATTGCCGGTGCATTTTTAAAACATCCAACACAATTGTTCCTTCAGTATAGTCTGGAACAGAACTGTATGCTTCATAAGTAAACGCTAATGGCCAGTGGAATGGAAATATTTGGTAGCTTGACTCATGAAGAGTATGGAGTAGGACCTCAAGTTTATGACTTCTAGATTATATTTCCCCAGACCTATTGCTTGTACTTATCTAGGTTAAATCTCATTTGCTATTTCCTGACCAAGTATTTGGCAGATAGCTGATAGTACTTTTATTGACTTTAGATTTACAGTTATAAATTACCGTTGAACTTTTAAAAAATCTATCCTATGTTGTGAGTTCTATCGTCATGCAAAAATAAAACTCAACAGTTTACTTTGACTTCAGAAAGCCTAGGATAAGAAACCTTGAATTCATTGAAAAGAGGTAACACAAAGGGTTATTCTATAAATGTATAGATTGTGGACTGAGGCCCATTTAGATGAAGCAATCATCTCTCTCTTAGCACCAGAGGTAGCTATAATTTTCTAACTGCCTTGCCTTGCATGCAAAGCCAGCACCATCTAAGTGCCAATTTTAGTGCCAAAGGAGTAGTGAAAGGAAGAAAGCAAACTATCCATTGTTTATTTGATAAGCATAAAATATTTAGAGTGAGGAAAATGATGTTTCCAACACTGTAATTGTCTTTATTTCTTAACATGTAACAAGAGGCATTGAGGAGATGTTCTAGATAATGAAAACCTAGTGTGTCCTTGAACATTACTCAAATATTCAGAGAGTTGAACTGCTGATTGAAGTTGACTTCTTTTGTTCCTATTTTTGTTTATGCCTGTTTGTTTCCTTTGTTTTGCTTTATTCTTTGCCTCCATGTGGTTTCTCTCCTAACAGCAGACATTTTGTTTGCTTGCTTTGTTTTGCTAGGGTATTCTATTTTATCAAACAAATGTTTGATAGCTTAAGCTATCCTTCAAGGAATAACATTTTACATTGCTTTGTGCATTGTTTAAACCAGTGCTTTTATGTAATATTAAATCTATAAATTAACTGAATCAGAGCCAAAACCCATGATGTTTATAGTAAGTATGAAAGGAAGGAGTCTGAAAGATAAATTTCATCATTCATTTTTCAGAACACACAGCATACTGACAACTCATGGCAACTTTCCTCTAAAAGCGTTGTCCCAAGATTTCATGTTTTAATTTGCTGTAGATTCTGAAGCAAATGGTGAACCAAATAATTTTCCTAAATCTAACACGATATAGATATTTTCCTTCAAATCATAAAACTGATTTATATAGGCAAGAGGAAAACTCAAACCACTTCACAATCAGCTAAGGAAACCACTGATGATCAGCTGGGACAAAACGTTTGTTGGAGTGAAAAAGGAGTTACTCTCCCTTATGTAAGAAAACAAGATCGCTGTGGTCCCTGCAGTGTGACTGCTTATTGCAATTTTTATCTTTGTTGTTAAATAACATTTCTCAGCAGTCTCAAGTCATTTATTCAATAGGTTTGGGTGTCTTTCCAGTACCGTGGGGAATTCTGAAGTGCAATCAGATCCAATGATATCGTAGGAGGCAAAATGCACCAACGAGCGTTTACCTGTACCCTGTGCGGTTGAAAGTGGACTTGCTGCGAGGCCAGGCACAGGGGGATATGAATGTATGTTGAAATTTAAACGTGAGTTAGAAATGCTGATCAAACCGTTTGCCTCGGAAAAAGGGGTTCCCTGGGCAAGAATTCCTGAGAATGTAGCTGCAAGGATCAAACGTGGATGACTCATTTGACGTGAAAATGGAGCTAGGAAGCTTGAAAACAGTGACAGTCCCGCGCGTGGGTCTGTGGCGACTTAGGAGGAATCGCAGGACCAAAGACCCTGAAACGACTTGAGCTCAGTTCAGAGAATTAAGCGAAATTCACCTCAGGTAGGAAGATTTTCTTTGCCGATTTCACCTTCACGTTACAGAAGTCTAGCTTCTTTCGTAAGACGCGTCTTTTTCTTCCAGCCCAGGACGCTGCGTATTTGGACTGGATGCGGTCTCGAAAAAGCCCGGAGAGACTCCGGGTTGCTGGGGCTGTGTGCAGGCGCATCTGGTCGCTCTGCCTGCTGCCTCTGCAATTCGATTTTCAGGCCCCCTTTCCCCCCTCGGCATTATTTTTCTGACGACTTGAGAGGGGGGAAAAAAAAAACACAAAAACTATATAAGAAACTCGAGAAGAGACTCTGGGATGTAGAATCGCACACGTGGCCCTGCAAATTGGATGGGAGGGTGGGGGAGGTGGGGAGGAGAGAAGTGAAACTAGAAATGATGGTACTGCTTTAGAATTCGAGAATCTCCCTTCTTCTCTCCCAATACATATCCATTTTTGGTTCTTTACAGCTGCCCTTATCCAATAGGTGTGGAAGAGCAACCGCTACGCGTCTACGGACGTAAATGTGGAGCAGCCTGCGCTGGGGGAATTTTTCCGGGGAATCTCAGAAACGGATGCTGTTCCCGAGGCTGTTTCCAAGTAGGAGTAGATTATTTCCCCTAAAGACGATGAACAGCTCCTTTGTCCAAATCCAAGACACAGAAATGCATAGCCTCCCTCAAAGAGGACATTAGAACCTCATTTATTTAGAGAGTCCTGAAGCCCTCGAGTATCAGAGAAGTAAAGATGAAAAGATACCTTTAGGATATGTTCTGGGTGGCTAAACAGGTAGGCAGATGATAAAGAGAGTGGTTTTCTTCTGGAAGCTGTTTTGCTTCAGAATTTACCGTCTTCTTGCTAAAAGTATACATAATTGTTAACAGAATTAAAAGACAAACTTTTGTCCATATAGATGCGCCATTTGATCAATAAAACCGAACACTAACTTCCTTTGGGAAGGAAAGATAAATCAAAGTGCTACCACTGATATCTTAATCAAGATTTAAGAAAAATTTCTCCCTCCCTAAGAACGTTCAGTGTTGTTTTTCTTTTCTAACATGAGTTCAGTTCAACAAAAGATGTTAACAAAATTGTAACGAAAACGCTGCATGATGTAAGTGTTCAAAGAAAGAAATTCTAGATTGATTATATTCTGGGACTGCAATTATTACTAGATATCACTAAAACAGAGGAACCAGAGGCCCTGAAAGTAGGACTCTCAGGGAGGAGGGGTGGGGGCGGGGGAGACTTTGGAGAACTTGCCCTCAATTAAAGAAAGGGGAAAAAAAAAAAACTGTATAAAATGCAAATGCAATAAATTGAGCTGAATTTTATTTTTTCAGGATTAAAATATGTATTTAGTAGGTTTTGAAGGCCAATTACCAATTCATAAATGTATCGGAATAAAAATTCGAGAGCAAATGCCAAATGCCTGTGGTTTATGTAAACGACATAAAATCACGGGTGTTTTTATATCTAGATGGATCATGGACGGATATAAAATGAAAAACAAAAATGAGTTGTTATGGCTTGTCGTGGATTTCGTGTGCTTATTAATTTTCTTAAGTTTCCAACTGTTTGCATTTACAAACATTTGACAAATATTCTAAGCTGCTGAAACTACAACAGACACTGTTTCCCTATCTCCCTTCTCAGAAGTACATGGGAAAAGATCACCCAAGAGATACTTGTAAGGGAGGCGCGTCCTCGCCGCCGGGTCTCAAACAATGGGTCGTTTGGCCACCTCTGCAAGGACGCTGAGTGTGGGGGGAGGACGCGAGGGGGCTTCAGCAGCCGGTTGCCGTCCCTCCTCCTTCGGAGGCTTTGAATAACACCCACCCAGCACCATTCTTGAGGTGCTAGGAGGGGAAAGCACAGCGCTTGTTCGGGAGGGAGAAGTGGGAAATCGGATGTGATTTTTACCCCGTCTTGGTGAGGAGGGTGGCTCAGGAAAGCCCTCTGGGACTGACGGATCCCCCGGAAGGTTAAGAGGGTCTGCACCGAGGCCTGCCTGCAGGTCGCTCCGGCTGGCGGTGGCTCTGGCCTCCAGCGCGCCCGTCGCAGCCGCGAGCGACCGGGGCTGGGAAACCCGCTGCCTCCCCAGCGGCGCCTATTACCAGCAGCTGCTTCTGCTTAGCCCTCCAAGGAT
>NW_011494813.1:2720283-2720588 GCF_000754665.1 Bison bison bison | reverse complement strand
CCCTTTCCTTCCCCGCCTCACCCCCTCCCCCCGCCGTCAGCACCAACTCCGCAGCCACCCGGCCCGCCGACGCCTCAGCGGAGACGCGCTCTCAGGTTCCAAGCTCTGGGATGCGGGAGCTGGGGGAGGGCGCGCGAGGAGCGAGCCAGGAGGACCCCGAGACTTTAAGCCCACCGAGGGAGGTTAGAAGAGGGCGCAGCGGTGGTGATATTAGGAGACCTCCGGCGGGAAGAGAGCCGGCCGAGGCTCGCGCCTCTCACTGGCCGGGGCGCTCCAAAGGCGCCGGATGCCTGTGCGAGAAAGGC
>NW_011494813.1:2718908-2720183 GCF_000754665.1 Bison bison bison | reverse complement strand
CTCCGCCAGCGCCGGCAGCGCGCGCGATGACCCCTCAAAGGCACCGCTCACCGGGGCGGCCCCCTCCCTCGTCCTCTTAACTCCACTTCCAGCTTGGGCTAGAAACAGACATTCGCGAGGCGAGAGCAGGCGCTCACCAAGGTTCGGTGGAAACTGGGACAGGAAAGCCCGTGCTGCTCGGGAGGGCGCCGCAATGCGCGCGGGACGCAGGGCTCTGCAGCGCCGGGCGGCGCGGGCCTGCACCGGGCACCGCAGTGGTCCTGGCTCCGCGGACTGGAGTCGGTTCTCCTTCCAGCGCCAGGCGGGCAAGAGAGCCTTTTGGTGAGGACAGGCCGGGCCTCTGGCCCCAGGCTGTAAAAGGGGCTAATGCCGGCTGACTGGCTGGCTGCACAGGCCTATTCTGACACCGAGAATGGTCAGACAAGGAAGGATGCGCCTCTGGGGAGTTATCACCTAGGTGTGCCGTGGGACTTTGGAAAGCAAGCCTGCGGTGGCGGCGATGCGTTCGATTCCCGCACCTTCGCACTGTTCTGTTTTCCCGGCTTACCACCAGGAAGAGCAGTATCCTGCCTGCCTAGAAGTGACCGAACTAAGGGCCTTCTCCCTGCCCACCGCCGAGAGTAGGGGGCTCATCGGTCAGCTGAGGGCACACACATTGGCTCCAGTGTCCTATTTGACAGCTGGAAGGGGTCTCAGCGACCTTGTAGTTATCCAACCCTGCAGCTGTGCGGATGAAGAAATGACATTCCGAGGAGTCCAGTGATCTCCCAAGGTTGACTCGGCTGTATGCCCAGCCTCTGGAATAACGCCTAGCGTGGGGCGAGCCATCAGTCAATGTGTGATCAATGAATGATACCCAGCCACGTTGTCGAAGACTCAGGACTCGAACCGAGGTCCGACTCCCAGTGCACCCCCTTTAACAGAAGAGTAACCATGTGCCGGGTCGTTTCCCGCCCAATCCCACGCGTGTTCCAAGACCAGGCCACAGCATCCCCAAACCCATATGCACCCCTGTCCACAGATTCCAACGAACCGAACGCTTCGCTCTTCCTTACTGATCTCCAAGAGTCCATGATCTCCAGCCCCCATCCGCACCCCCACCTCGGTTTTCATTCCGCAGTTCTGCGGACTGTGGGGCTTCCCTGGTGGCTCAGATGGTAAAGAATCTGCCTGCAAGGCAGGAGACCCGGTTCGATCCCTGGGTCAGGCAGATTCCCTATGCTGTGGGCAGCATCGGGAAAAAAAAAAAACAAAACTGCCGCAGCAGAAAATTGC
>NW_011494813.1:2715189-2718808 GCF_000754665.1 Bison bison bison | reverse complement strand
GGCGTAAAACCTCTCTCTCCTTGGTCTCCTTTTTCCTTTAAGAATACCACCCCATCCCCGTTTTTTGACGACCTTAACCTTAGCCAAGGTCCGTTTCAGGGCAGGATTGGAGCTTTTAAAGGCCGTTTGGGGAAAGCTCTGGCATCTACTCCCTCCCCCACAGTGAACAAGCAATCTAAGTGGAAAAAAAGTCTCCGCGCAGTGCACCACAACTTGAAGACCCTCTGCCTCCCATCTCCCAGACACACTCCAATTGCTGCCCTAAGCTAAAGCCTCCTAGAATTTCTGGGGTCACCATTTCTCTGGGGGAGCTGTGGGACACAGTCCCGAGGTGGGGGAAACGACAACAGGCGCGGGAAAGTGCGCAGTAGCCGAGTCGACCAGATCTCTGCTCTCTGGGGCTCCTTCTGCAAAGGCAGTGAGCAGACGGAGCTGGATGGAGTCAAACGAAGCCCAGTTACCACTCACTGGAGAAACACCTTGGCTAAAGCGTTTGAGAGACTGTGATTCTTCTTGGCCAGCCAAGTGCCACCCGAAGACCAATAGGGTTTTCCCCCTAGAGGGCGGATTTGCCAGTTTTACGGAGATGGATAGAGATGTGGGGGCGTTTGCGAAATTTAGATCTGTAGTATACAAACCACTTTCTAACAGAAAAATGTGTGCAAAACTCAACACATTGGAGCAGCCCTTGCAGGAAAGGCCTACAGGACTTGACACATAAAAGTGCAATGATCATTGAATGAATAAGCGTGATCATTTGCAATAATAGCAGTCACCTTTTCCTCTAGCGAGCCTCAGCAGCTACCATCTTCCTTGTTTTTACCGCAAATAATTTCAATTTCATGATTACCAACCTATCAAATGAGATACGGATAGAGTCTGACATTGTGGTTCATTCAAACACTGTTACCGGTATTTTCTGAGATTAACTCTGCTCATTGTGATCACACAAACAGGAATCCATATTTATATTCACAATTAAAGGATGTAAAGTAAAATACAGTTATTCTTGACAGTGGAAAGAAACTGGCTTTTTTGGAATTAAAAAAAATGTCTGGAAGAGATACTTTCAGATCTCTTTACCAATAATAAATTTGGGCAATACGTAATGTCTAGGGAATAGGTCATTGTAGCAGAGAAATCAGAGCAGTAAAGCTATTTACATGATGCAGCTATTAAAAAAAAAAAAAACCCAAATCTATTGCTGTACCTCTGCGTCCTCACAGGAACCCCTTATCTCTCTATTTTCTAATTTTAGTAAAAGTTCCAGAAAATATTACAAATCATTAAGGAAAAAAATGAATAATGGAATTTTCAAAGACTAGCTGTAGACACGTGCAAATCTCATATTTTCCTGAGGT
This sequence comes from Bison bison bison, assembly GCF_000754665.1. Classification (NCBI taxonomy): domain Eukaryota; kingdom Metazoa; phylum Chordata; class Mammalia; order Artiodactyla; family Bovidae; genus Bison; species Bison bison. The sequence continues at coordinate 2,717,447 of NW_011494813.1, read as the reverse complement.
TAAGCCTTTGCTGTCCCTTTTTGTTACACTTTAAACTTGAAAGAATATTTATAGGTAATCTGAAATTTTTGGTCCCACATCTCTCAACAAAGAGATTTTGTTTCACCTCTACCATATAAAACTAGAGACAGGACATTTTTGCAAGATGAGGTTTTTCTTCACTTCCACCTTTTAAAGCCACACACTTTGTCTTTCTGGTCTATTTCCAAGTACACTTCAAGCAAGCATTGTCAATATGTGAGTTGAAGCAATATAAAGACAAATCTCCTCTTAACCATCCATTCCATGGAGTCTGCGGGGATGCACAGCACTATTAATTCCTCTGAGCTCCATCTGTGGGAATGATGAAACCCAGCCATTATGGAAGATTATGAGGTTAAATTAATTTGGTTCTTCCATTATACTGCAGTCTTTTGGAGATGCTTGCCATTTTCCCTTTAAATATCATTATTTCTAGATCTAGTTAGCAGCTGATGCAATTAAAGAGGATATAATGCTAATTTAGCAATACAAATAACACTTTCTATCATGTATGTTGAAAAGATGCACTGAAGAGAGGACTAGCCACATTGTACCTGCCTGCCATAAACAACCAATGTAACTTGTACTTTAAAAGAATAAGATAAAACCCGCCAGTGTGCATTGGATTTTTCAGTGAATTCTTGAATCAATACTTTTGTTTCATGTTTTCATGTTCTCAGTAATGTTAACGTATCCAGTTACAAACTCTTGCCAGTAAGAAAGAAAATATGCCCTGCTGTGTACCCTTCTAAACACTTTTAAAGAATCATGCTTTCTTTTCATTTGGAATTATGATTCTGATTGTCTGCTGTATCTTTGCAATCTTCAATTGATAATAAGTAGACACACTTAATTCCCTAAGCTAATCACCTGAGTTGAAAACCCGGGTCACATTAGCAGACTCAATATCTCTGATCTTGTGCAAAAGGGGCACATATAAGCACAAAAATAGCATTAATTATGATATTTATTCTGCCACTGCAGAAAGAGATCAGAAAGACCAGTAGGCTAATGATCTATACAGCAAGTATTAAAAACAGATGTAGTCCTGTTGCATTACAGAGTAAGAATGATTCTTAATAGGTGTTAAACTGCACATTCCTAATAAAAGGAAATGCAATAGAATAATTTTTTTGTTCTTTTCAGTCTTTCAAGAATTATTTTGTTAGTTGCATACTTAATAAAAACTTCAGTAATTCAATAGCCAACATTTCTAGCAAACAGACCACAGATCATAAATAAAAGCCCTTCTGTCCACACACACAAAAAACCCACCACTTTTGTTTTGTTTGCTCGGGGTATTTCCAGCCTTTTCCTTTGTTTCCTACGAAATGGCTAAACGCTTTTAATTGTTTGTAAGGGGCACTTCGAGATACGAGATACGATTCGGCTCGTTGAAGTCACAGCCCGTCTAGGCGCAGGAGATTCGCCTTTGGTCTTATGCAATTCATGGATTTTTCTTGATGGATGGAAGGGCGTTGCAGTCGATTACCAGTCGCAGCGTCCTCAGTTCAGAGATTTATGGCCAAGACGTGACGTTGCCACCCCTCCCTCCACCACCCCGAGTGCCTGAGTTTGGGCCGACTTGACACCGGTGCATTTACTGAGGGGTGTGCGGCCTCGGACGAATCCCAGGTGAAGGCAGCTGGCCGTCAGGGATGCTGAAGTCCGCAGAGAACGCGTGCCCGGTAACTGTTGGATCAGGCAGGCACCCGCAGACGGCGAGAGCAAGTAAAGCTGCCTCTGATTCAAGATCTTAAATCCTTGCCCCAAATGGGCGTGAAAACCTATAAGTGGTATCAGTAGCCCAGGAATCTAAAAGTGCAAGTGTAGTTCGAACTGGGAACGTCTTTAGTTCATGGATATTTACAATTTAGGAAATGGTAATTGGGTTGAGATTAGGGGACAGAACAATTAAGTCTAAAAGATTCCAGCTAACTAAAATATCTCGTAAACATAGCACTGCTGCTGCTGCTGCTGCTGCTGCTGCTAAGTCACTTCAGTCACGAAGTCTGCCACCCGCGACCAGAAAGCCACGCCTTCAGCACTATCCTTTTTTCCAGCTTTTCTCTTCTGTCAGTGGTCCCAAGTCAGTATTGTTTGTTAATTTCAGAAAAGAGGATCTAGATTTGGGACCTTGGAAAGCTTTATTCTTCTTCCACTACTAGAGACTGAATTACTAAGACTGAGGTTGTCAGATAGGAGTGGGGTGGGGTGGGAGGGAGAGAGAGAGAGAG
>NW_011494813.1:2686909-2715089 GCF_000754665.1 Bison bison bison | reverse complement strand
CTTTTAAAATGTAAGCCTGTTCCTCCTCCCTCCCTCTCTCAGAGGAAGGGGGAGCTATAAAATTCTCCTCGGCACACGCCATAAATTGCATTTTGCTGAAAGTTTTAATACTTAATTTAAAGTCAAAGGATATTTTTTTGACCATTTTAGCTCTTGCAGTTCATCTGGGAGAAAGTCCAGGTGGCAAGTTTAATGTAATTCAGTAAAATTTTCCAGCATAGCCTTATTGAAGGCAAACATCTAGAGTGGAACAGGTACTATTAGATGCAAATCAAAATCTGTTTTTGTTGACAGAGAGACAATTAGCATTCATTAACATATTCAAAACTTTGAAAGTGGGTTCAGTGGCTATTCTGAGGAAGGAAAGTCTTCAATAATAAATGCTGGAAAGGATGTGGACAAGAGGAGGGAGTGCAACGGATGAATAATTAAGAGCAAAATCACTCTTCAGAAAGTCCTTCAGGACACCTTTGGACAATCTTATCACTCAAGTAATGTTCAAAGTTAGCTGGGAGAGCAACTGTTGATGCTTTTGTATTGTGAAACAGAGCTAAAGAACTAATCCAACACTTCTTGAAAGACAAGGAAAGAATGTGGATTCTGACACTTAAAGCAATTAGTCACTTTGAATTAGCCTAAAAAAAATCTGAAGACTAATTCAAGGAAAGTTCTTCATCTTTTCTTATTTGTAACATGATAGGAAATACCTTTAATAACCGCATTAACTGCCTTCTGATTCAGATGTATTTTTCATGCATTATCAAAATAATCTTCCATTATTTGAACACATTTTTAAAGAAATTCTGCAGAATGCAAAAGGAATTCACCTTGTTTTTAAAAACAGAAGCAAGAATGATCCTAGTGTAGGTAATACTTTTTTTTTTCCACATGAGATGTGATGAAACCAAGCCTCAGAACATTTTTTAATGTTGATAGAGCAGGCTTGAAAAAACTTGTCCTATAAATTAAGCTGTTCTGGGGGCAAACTCATGTTGTTTTTAAACCACAGAGTGGGTCAGTGGGTGTGGTAATACACATGGTTGAATGGTGAATGTATAGATTAAAATACATTTTGCCACACTAGTTTCCAGAGGATTGTTTTGGCCTGGTGTTCCAAACCATGAGCCAAAACTTTGGTCAGTATTTTGACAACAGAGCCAGGAAAAACAAAAAAGGCTTAGCCTGTGAAAAAGAAATGAAGATGTAGTGAAGGAAAACAGTAGTCTCTCTGCCACTGCCTTACTCAATCCATATGTGGGCTTAGACACAGGAAATACCCACCATTCACCGCAATCAAGCCAGAGGCTTGTGCATCAGAAAGTGCCTTGTGGAACTAATTGGACTCTATTAAGATTGTCATTGACATGGGAAAACATTTTGAAATTTTAAATCAGAACATGCGATGTACACAGAAAAAGATAACAGTCACATTGTTGGTTCAGAACTACAAATACAGGCATAGCACACATATGGACATAAAAGCTTAGTATGTTGTATTCGGTGAGGTACTGTATTCATTATCATTCAGGAGCGTGTTTGTCTTACTTCATTTTATATGTTTGCTTTTCATCTACGATCTTTCCAGGATGGGCTGATTTCACTGAGTATGTTCTGGCAACAGCTCAGAGCAGAGAAAATCTAAGCATTGCCAGTTGAAAATCATCATCAACAAAATTCATGGTACTTGCCACAACAGCAGAGTTTACAGGAAAAAAATATATAGTTTGAAACAATGAAACTCCTAGGGAAGTTTTTCACTCATGAGGTTGGATGAAACCACATGTACTGTAAGTATTCATGTATACACACACATACAAATCTAACTTGGCCAACAAATCTTTGGGAAAGAGTATACTTCAGCATTTCCATTACAGATGTCTTTAAAAATTACCCAAACATGGTGTATGTTGGAAGCTTATCTTCCTTTTGTTCTTGTTACAGTCCATCATATTATTGCCTTGAGGACAACCTACATGGAAGTGTATGTGCTTCGTTCTGACGACTATCTCAGTGTTGTGGTTGTCATTCACATTTGTTTTATAGATAAGGTGAACTTGTTAATATTTGGGGGCCTAAAATCTGTATTTGGTTTACCTTTTTAAAAATATAATTTCCCACCCTTATGAGGAACATGCTATAATTCATTCCCTCAAAATTTCTGGAAGGCATGACTGTGTAGTCATTTGGGTCAAGATTTCTTTTATGTGAAGGGTGTCAGTAACCATAGTCACATCCATTTTAAAAGATAATTGATGGTTAATATAGACAAGATGATCTCTTACCTAATTTTTCAGTCTAGTGTTTAACTGCCATTTTTTAGTAGGAAGCGTCTTTATTTTGTTAGTTTCAAAATGTCTTCTTTGTCGTGGGTCACGTCTAACATAGTTCAGCATTTCTCCAATTTCAAAAACAAAATGATTGCAACTAGGGAGGGTATGTAATTTGTGTTGGTAAAGCTTAGATTTACCATGAAGATATTGCCAAAGGAAAGGGAAAGTTGGACAAGCAACAAATCATTGGAAGGCTTTGATGTGTATGTATGTGTGTGTTTAAATACCTTCATAATCTTAGTATCATGAAAATTGAAATCTGATCATCTGATTGCCAGGTTCTTTATGTGAATTCTGAGATCTAACTCCAGATCTTTATATGAATTAACTCAATCAGTCCTTACAACAATCTTTTGGAGGAGGTACATTTATTATTCACATTTTGTGAGGAAATTGAGTCATAGAAAAGTAACTTGTAGGAATAAGAACATAAATGATTTCTTTGCAAATGATAAAACACTGGTTCCAGTGGACTCCTATCCCAGCTAGAAAATGCACAGAAAATATTAAAAACACAACTTTTAAGGTGATTTAAGTGTCTCCAAAGCCCCATCCTCATTTTAAAAAATTTCCCAGCATTGGAAGTACCATGTGAAAATATCAGGGGCAAAGTAGGCAGAGATTTTTTTTTTTAAATAGCTACTGCAGAACTATATTACTCTATTAGTTTGAGATGATGTCATTCCTTTCATCACCACCTTGTCTTTCATACGTATACATCATGTATACACAGCTCATGCCAGGTGATCATCATAGAAGAGTTTCACTGAGACAGGGAAAGAGAGGCCACCTGTAACTGCATGAGTATGAACTCTTGTGCTTTTAGCCATGTGGAGAAATTATCTTCAGCAGGAGAGTCAAGTACTAGCCTATACAAAGGGAGAATGGAAGAACACTGGATTTTACATTTTTTTAAGTAAAATAATTTAAAGGGGGGAGATGGGATTAAGGATGCTGCCTGGTAGAGCATCCTTTAAAAAAGAGCTTTGTTTTGAAGCCGAGCAAGTCTGTACCCTTGCACAGGGCTGGGTCCTCAATGTCTCCATTCGCAAAATGGAGGTATGCCAATCTCATTGTTGTTTTTAATTAATTTTTATTGGAGCATAGTTGCTTTATAAAGTTGTGTTTGCTTCACATGTACACATTTGTCCAGCAAAGTGACATATATTCCCTCCTTTTGGATTTCCTTCCATTTAGGTCACCATAGAGCACTGAGTAGGGTTCCTTGAGCTATACAGTATATTCTCATCAGTTATCTATTTTATACATAGTATCAGTAGTGTACATATGTCAATCCCAACCTCCCAATTCATCACATCCCCTCTTTTCTGCCTGTGGTGTCCATATATTTGTTCTCTGTGTCTCTATCTCTGTTTTGCAAAGAAGATCATTTATTACCATTTTTCTAGATTCTACATATATGCATTAATTTTCATTGGTTTTTGAACATCCTAGGTGACAATGTCCCTTAACTTGTTTAGCAGCCTGGTTTAAGGCACGTGCTCTGGAATTAGACAGCTGGATCTGAATCCTGACTCTGTGAGACCAAGATCAGTAAATGAATCTTTTCAGCTTGCATTTCCTCTTCTGCAAAGTAGTTGTGAAGACAACCATGTTACCACATTGTATTGAGAATTAAATCAGGTAATATAGATTAAGTACCTAATAGAATTCTTGGCAAAGAGTAGTTGCTCGGTGAGTGCCAGTGTAATTACTGACATTACTTGAGAAAGAGTAAAACAAGATCAATAGCATTTGAGTCCCATGCCCTTTCTAATAATCCCTTTTAAAAATCCAAATAATAAACCTCTGTTTTCCATGTAGTGGAAGCCTAGGTTCTGTATTTCCTTTTTGGTTTTTGCATTTGAACTTCATCTATGAAATGGGTATTAGAATCCTCTAACTCCATCATGCTAAGTTTTTAAGATGTCATTAGGCCATCTTTGTTCCGAATTGAATTTCTTAAAATGGCATCTCTATGGTACTGCACATAAAAGTTATTAATGAACTGACATTTAGTGAGACATGAACTATCATTTTGTTAGGCCAAATTCCTAACCTCAGAAACCCAGGGGGTAATTTTGCTTCATTGGTTTGAATGGGATGATAAGTTATCCAAACAGCTTTAATTCTAAGGAGTAATTTTAGGAAAAATCTTTCTTTTATTTTAAAATCCATTGTGTATATACATAAATTTCAAGCCACAACTTACAAATGCCCGTGGAAAAGATAAGTGAGAGAAAGGAAAAAATAATATTTCCAGACTTAAAGGAAAGCCTGTCAACTGAGAATGTCATGGGTGACAGTTAGACTGTAAGCCACCAATAAAAGATCAAGGCACTCTGGACAGTACTTCTGTGTTCTTTATATCCTGACCTTTGTTATGGCAGGCTTAGAGTGATTTTGACTAAAAATCACCCCTGAGGGTACAATGAAATTTGCTCGTTAAACTATTTTAGTGTTTTTTCTGGATATCATGCATAACATGCCGCTGTCTTTCTGTGGCGGAACCCAAAGCTAATAGCTTTTACTGATTCTGCAGATAAATATCATATGTCACCACTCATTAAAAATCTGTTCTAAAACCCAAGTTCCCATTAATAAACATTGTCTTTGTTTTCAAATAATTAATGCAAAAAACAACACTAAAAACTTTTTAGAGTGTCTATACATAGTTCTGGATAGAAAATTTTAACTTCAAATATTATAATGGAATTTTATAAGTTCATATTTGGCCCCTATCTATTTTCTTTATTTCTTTTAAAATATGACCTTAAGTGTGGTCCTATAGTTCATTTGTCTGTGAGTAACCTGACCATATATTTTATTTTCTCAACCGGGCTATTTTGAGAGTATTACCCAAAACAACCAGGACTGTCCTGTGGAAAAAGGGAGGGAAAGTTGGCCTGTCCACAGCATAGTTTTAATCAACCTCATGATTTAATTCTGTAGATTGTGGATTAAGTTGGTGGTTTCACAAAAAAAAAAAAAAGCCACAGTTTTTACCAATTAATACTCCTATTGATACCAGAGCATATTGAAAACAAATATACCAGGATCTTTAAAATCTAATAATTTTTCAAATTAGCAAGTGAGTTGTCAGAAGTTCATATTATTCTAGACTATTTGTTGTTCTTTGAATTAGATTATATAGCCATTTTTGGAAAATACTAAATATTGGATACTAAGCCTAGCCTTTTCTCTTTGCATTATATTTCTGGCTTTTAAAATAGTATGTGGCCCTTACGAGGTATTCTGTAAATATCTGTTGAATGAATGAAAAAGTGGACCAAATGATTTTTGGTTAATCTGGGAATCTCTGGATAATTCAGAGCTAATCAACAAATGAAAAAAAAATTATTATTCCAGATTTCTTTGTAAAAAGAAACCACATTCTACCTCTTTTTGGAAGGTACATATATGTGAATACGACCACATTATTTACTAAAATATCAAGCCATTATGTACACATTACTGAAAAAAACCACACACATCACTTCAGAGACACAGAAATGCTACTTCAACAAAATGATCAGGTTTTCTATTTTGTCTTAAGGGAGCCATTTTTATAACCAACATGTTTTTTCAAATTCTTGAGAAATGAGTATGTATCATCTAATAATATCCTTTTTTCCTTCACCATGAGATAGTTATTTATCAGTAGCTCTTTTTTCATATTTAGATACTAAAAACTAATTTCATCCTCCAGAAAATAAGAATTTTTTGGCATGTCTCACTTGAGAAGCATCATGTACAGATATACAGACAATACAAAAACTTTATGACACATTATTATCCTAGGGTCTCAAGGTTGGACAGCAACTGGAAGTTATGTGTTATAAATACTTGATAATTGTTCTACCACTTTTCAGTTCTTCCTGAAATATGCTTTATTTTCTTGTCCATGACCCAGCTCTGAGACTTGGGAGACAAAGAAACCACTTTCATGAAGCACTGGCAAGTAGTTGTCTATTTCCTTACACTTCACACTACTCCGGATCTAGGAGTGGTCCTTCTTCTCACTGCTGCTCTCAGGTTGTTAGTCATCTCCTGTCTGAGGCCCATCCCATTTGGCTAGGCCGTTGGAAACCTGGGCTTCCCAAGTGGCTCTAGTGGTAAAGAACCTGTCTGCCAACGCAGGAGACATAGGAGACTCAAGTTCAGTCCCTGGGTTGGGAAGATCCCCTGGAGGAGGGCAGGGCCTAGCCACTCCAGTATTCATGTCTGGGGAATCCCATGGACCAAGGAGAACTGGCGGGCTACAGTCCACGTGGTCACAAAGAGTCAGATACAACTGAAGCAATTTAACATGCATGCATGCATTGGGAAGTTAGAAACTTCTCAGCCACGGGAAGACACTGGCCTTTGTATATGGTCCTTTTCCTCAAGCCCTGCCATCATCTTGAGTTACTTCAGGACCCACAGATTCAACTGCCATCACCAATGCCTCTTGATTCCTCACTTCTTTCTGACCTCAGTCTGCACTCCACTTCAGTCCCTTAGGTTATAACCTCACCTCAGACACTGTCATGATCTACAATTTCTCTGCCTCCAGTATCACTAATTTTGAAATCCTTCTCTGACCATGACCCTCCTGCTTTCAGCTGATCTGTTCAACTATCCCCAGCTGCCCCCTCCCCAAAACACTGCAATGCTTCTTTCTCCTCATTTGGAACCTCTAGGTCACTGAACATATCACTTTATACAAATATATTAGCCTTTGCTTTTTTCCACCTTAATTTCATTCCTATCCAGATTAAAGCTTTCAAGCCATCATTTTAGTAATGAAAACCATCTTTTCAATAACCTAAACTACCTCCACCTCTTATCTTTTGACTGTATTTACCTCCAAATCATTAGGTTTGGTGAATCTATTTCCTCTGTGTCACATAACATGGCAGCTTGGTTCTACTACAGTCATGGCCAACCTCAAATGCCACCTTGACAATGCTGCATTATTTTGATCAAGTCACTTTCTCACTTTCCTTAAACCTCCTCACCTTTGCCCTTTTCCCAGCGGATGACCTCACCTCCTACGTGACGAAGAAAATAGAATCAAAGAGGAACCCGCTCTTGTGTTTTTTAGTTAACACCAAATACACAAAAGTACCTTTATCTATATCTATTTTATATTCTTTATTTTAAAATAGCCCCTAAGTTTTCATCTAAAGCTAACTCCTCTGCCATTTAGGAGGTTACAGTAGTTGTCTAAGGGAATATGATGTCAGCTTAGAGAAAAAGGTGATAATTGGTTACTTTCACAACATATTTGGAAGGTAGAATCCACAGCACCTTCTCGTGGCTCAAAGATGGGTATAATATGGGAGAAAGGAAAAAAATATAACAGGATTGATTCCTATGGGTTCTGCTTTGGCTATAGTGGAGCAGAGTTTATCAGACCATGTACTAAGAACTGGAGAAACTAAAAAAAACATTAACACATGGGTATAAAGATAACACAGAACCACCAAGACAGCCAAAATATGAAGCCCCAAGAACTAGTTTCCTCCCTAAAAAAGAGTAAGTACAGAGAATTAACCCACCATCCAGGGCTGCTTTTCCACTTGAGACATTTACAGATCATGTCAGCACAGAGGCTGAAAAAGTGAGCAGGACTCTCAGCACTCTCACAGGGCTAGGGAGACAAAAATTAATATTTAGGACTCATCCGGAGGGGCCCTGGAAAACACCTCAGATATTCTGTTGCGATCCCTAAAGGGCTTTATCCTATGAGTAAAACTGAAAAAAAAGAACTGCAAATGGGTCAGACTTCCTAAGACTGAAAATCAAATCAGAATCAGCTCCAACACTGATGCCTTTCAGATTTTCTGCTACTTCCTGTAAATGCAAAAGCAAATTCTCTAGAGGAAAATATCATCTAGAGCCTCAACTGTCTGATATTTAACCAAAAATAAACAAGCATATCAGGAAATATAACTAAATAACTAAAATCCAAGAGAGTACTAGAAGATAAACAGACCATTTGGAGATTCAGTTATTTGAATATCTGACATGAACTTAAAAAAAAAAAGAAAGCACTGGCACATGTTTTAAAAATAGGCTGCAAGGTAGTGAAGTCCAGAAGATAATCAGATATTACAAAGAAAGTTGAAGGCTGAAAAATTTAAAAAATTCAGTACTTAACGAGTGTGTGCTAAGTTGCTTCTGTTGTGTCCGACTCTTTGAGACCCTATGGACTGTTGCTCCTCTGACCATGGGATTCTCCAGGCAAGAATACTGGAGTGGGTTGCCATCCCCTCCTCCAGGGGATCTTCCAGGGGTAATGAAATCTGTCCATCCACAGACTTTAATCATCTAACAAATATAAAGTCACAGAAAATAAAAAGAAGCTCATGCCTTGATGCATCATAGAGAAATGGCCAGAAACCAAAGACAAAGAGAAAATCTTAAAAGTAGCTATGGTGGTAGTGGTAGAGGACAGATTATTTGAAGAGTAATGTTAATCTACTTCTTAACAGCAACAAAGCTAGAAGATAGAGGAATGAAATTAATAATGTAATGTAGGAAAAAAATCTCCTGCCAACCTAGAATTCTTTATCCAGTGAAAAATCCTTCAGGAATAAAGATAAAGTATTTTCAAATAAAAACTGAGAGCAATTACCACAGCATTACAGTCAGTATTAAAAAATAATGATTTACTGTGAGGATAAAATTTCATGGAGAGTTAAAACAAAAGTAATCTAAATGAGAATAGGGTAAATTAAATGCTTACTTTGTCCAGGATAAGGATAAGAGCACCAATTTACATGACACACACACATATATATTTTTTTAATGTAAGCTTTTCTTCATTCTTTCCTGTGCATGTAGTATTTTTATGGACTCCTTTTTATACACAGTTTTATTGAACTATAATTGACATACAGTAAGCTCACACATTTTGTAAGATTTAACATGTATAAACACCCATGAAACAATCACCACAATCGAGATAATGAACATATATCTGAACCCCAAGAGTTTCCTGTGCCTCATTGTAACCTCCTCCCCTCCTCCAACACACCATTCCCAGGCAACCCTCGATTGGCCTTCTAGCACTATAAATGAGTCTGCCTTTTCTGGACATTTAGGTAAATGAAACCATACAATAGATTCCTCTTTTCTCTAGCTTCTTTCCCTCAGCATCATAAGATTTATCCATGTTATTGCATGTAACAGTGGTTCTTTCTTTTTATTGGTGACTTGTATTCCTTTGTACGGATATTGTACAAATTTGTTTATATTCTCATCCATTAATTATGGTTGCTTTCCAGTTTTTGGCCATTTCATATAGAGTCATAACATTTGTGTACTAGTCTTAGTGTTGGTATATACTTTAATTTAAATCTTTGGTAAATACCTAAAGGTAGAATGGCTGAGTCTGTGGGTAGGAGTGTGCTTAACTGAAAAAGAAAAAAAAACACTTAACGAGCTAATTTTTAAAGTTTTGTGCCATTTTACATTCCCACAAGTAGGGAGTTAGGGTTCCAGTTTTCCACATACTAGCACATAGTATAGTAGTCTTCAATTGTCGTCATTCTAATAGGTGTGTAATGACATCCCATTGGTGTTTTAATTTGCATCCCCCTACTGACTAAACATGTGGATCATCTTTTCCGTGCTTATTTACTATCTGTATATCTTCTTGGGTGAAGGATCTGTTCCAATCTGTTGTCTATATTTTGAATTTAATTGTTTTCTTATTGAGAGTTCTCTGTATTTTCTGAAGCAAGGTTTCTTACAACTTAGATATGTGATTTGTAAATATTTTCTTCCACTCTGTAGCTTCTTGTCAATCTCTTAATCTCTTTCAAATAACATAGTTCTATATTTTGATGAAAGCCAATTTACCAATATATTCTTTTATGGATAATGCATCAGCATCATATTATACACAGAGTTTGTATCTTGTAGGAAGTATACATTTGAGTATTGTTTTTTTTTCAAACCAATCTGACAGTCTGCAACTTTTAATTGGAGTGTTTAGACCAGTTATCACATTTAATGGGATAACTGACTTGCTTGGGTGTATGTGTTTAATTTAGGCTATGTTGGTCCTCACTGCTGCGCGGCCTTTTCTGTAGTTGCATCTAGAGAGGGGAGGTACTGTTTAGTCATGATGTGCGAGCTTCTGATTGCAGTGGCTTCTCTTGTTGCAGAGCACAGGCTCTAGGAGGCTCAGGCTTCAGTAGTTGCAGCTCCTGGGCTCTAAAGCACAGGCTCAATAGTTGTGTCATAGGCACTTAACTGCTCCAGGGCATGTGAGATCTTCCTGGATCAGGGATGGAAACCATGTCTCCTGGTTGGGTTCAAGTCTATCATCTTCTTATTTGTTTTCTATAATATTTGTTTCATGCAGGACTGACTACATAATTTCAGGGGCCCAGTGCAACATGAAAATGTGGGGTTCTTGTTCATAAATTATTGAAGTCTAGTTGCTAAGTTGTGTACGACTTTTGTGACCCCATGGACTGTAGCCCACTAGGCTCCTCTGTCCATGGGATTTTCCAGGCCAGAACGCTGGAGTGGATTGCCATTTCCTTCTCTGGAGAATCTTCCCGACCTAGGAATCAAACCCTGGACTCCTGCATTGCAGGCAGATTCTTCACAAACTGAGCCACCAGGGAAGCTCCTCATAAATTATTACTCCTTTCAAAATGGCAGCAGCAGAGCACTAATCCAGACGTGGGACACGGGTTTAAGTGCAAGGCCTCATATGACTGCCCAGGTCAGATGACTATGAATCTGGCTCTGGTCCCATCTCTTTTCTCTTTGTTTTCTTTTTCTACCCTTTTTGGATTGAATGACTTTTTAAAATGATTCTATTTCAGCTCTTTTATTGATCTATGAACTATACCTCTTTGTTCTGTTATTCTAGTGATCGCTCTAATACATATATATAAAATTTATTCAAGTGACATACTGCATCACATATATTGTAAAAACCTTACAACAGTGTACTTTTATTTCTCCTGTTCCAGCCCCTCTGCTATTATTGCCATGTATTTTACTTTTTGTATGTATTGTATACCATAATACATTGTTATTGTTTTGTTTTAAACAGTTGATTTTCTTTTGTGCGTTTAACTATTAAGAAAATGTGCTTATGTTTTCCTGTGTTGTTACTATTTCTGATTCTTTTCATTGCTTTGGGTAGATGCATTCCTTTGTGCAGATACAGGTTTTCTTCCTGCTTTAAGGACTTTCTTTAATATTTCTGTAGTGGAGGTCTGCTGTCATTTAACTTTGTTTAACTTTGTTCTTCTCTTTTTTTCCTTTACTTGTTTTTAAGAGTTTCTCTTTATCACTTAAACCACATTTTGATTATGATTAGCTCTGATGTACTGTTCTTTGTATTTCTTATGTTTGGTGTTATTGAGTTTCAAGAACCTGTAGGTTAACAATTTTCATTAAATTTGAAAACTTTTTGGTCAGTATTTTTCAAGTATTTTTTTTCTCTCTTATTTTCTTCCCTTCAGAGAGTGCAATATTATGTATATTTGGCTGCACAAAGGTGTCCTAAAGTTTAATGATCACCGATCTTCAGTATTTTTTTTTTTTTTGCAGCCCTTTTTCTCTGTTTCATTTTGGATAGTATCTGCTGTTATGTCTTCAGGTTTAAACACATTTTCTTCTTCAGTGTCCAATCTTCCATTTATCTGATTCAGTGTATTTTTCATCTCAATCATTTTGATTTTCATTTCAAGAAGTTTCATTTGTGTCTGCTTTAGACCCTTCCAATCTTAAAATGTTCAATTGTTTCTTTAATATAATAACTGTTTTAAAGCACTTTTTCTATTTATCATTTATGTCATATCAGAATCATGTTCATATGGGTTATATTTTTCTGTTTCTTTGTATGCCCAGTGACTTTTATTGATGCTGATCACAAAAGGGTATATTATTTGAGTCTTAGACATTTTATATTGCCATAAATTTTCTGGAACTTTATTCTGGGGCAAAAATAATGTGGTTACATTATTTGGAATCAGTTGTGTCTTTTAGGCTCTTGTTTTACCCTTTGTTACATGAGATAAGAGCAACATCTAACCTATAGTTAAATTCCCCCCACTATTGAGGTGAGTTTTTTCTGTTTTTGTTGTTATCAGTGCTTCATGAATTACAAGGTTTTCTACTTTGGCTGTTAGGACTTGTTTTAACCAGTTATATTAAGACACACAGACATGGAAATGAGTGTCATGAAGGAAGAAGTTTTAATTCACAGTTCCCTAGAAACAAGAGGTGTGGCATGTCATGCATGGCTATGTGGGGGAAGCAACAGCGTCAGTCAGGAGGCAGAAAGTGGGGAAAGCATGGGTAATAGTGTGGTTTTCATGGAAATGAATACGTGAGGCAAGGTAAGCAGTGGACCAGACTTAGGATAACTTGAGCAATTAGAGTTGGCTCAAGTGATCCTTACTTGTCTGGTACCTAGCCCCAGGGAGACTGGGGCAGAGGCGTATTATCTCCTAGAGTATGAATGTCCAATAAAGAAGACAGTTGGAGTACGGGCTTTGGGTTGGTTGGTTTACATATAAAAAGTACGCTTGCAGCTGAGTCATTTGCTTCTCTAGGAATTAGCTGGCTAGGAAGGAGTGGCCTCTCCTCTGTCAGGGAAGCCCCAGATTGCAGCAAGTCAAGAATACAGAAAATAGGAAAACAGAGTTAATATAGGCGCAGACACTATTCCTGTCCCTGGTGGTCTGGGGACACTGTTCCCTTTAATATTTTGGGTGACTCTTTGCCTGGCTTTGGGTAGTCTTCCTCCTATGTATGTGTTGATCAGTGCATGCCTGCTCAGTGTATGCCTAGTTGCTCAGTTGTGTCCAACTCTTGGCAACCTCTTGGACTGTTGCCGGCCAGGCTCCTCTGTCCATGGGATTTCCCAGGCAAGAATACTGGAGTGGGTTGCCATTTCCTCCTCCAGGGAATCTTCACAATCCAGGGACTGAACCTCTGTCTCCGGCAGGTGGATTCTTTACCACTGAGCAACCCATCAGTACCCAACCAAATACTTGAGACAAAACTTTTACAGATCTGCAGAGTTCTTACTCCTTGGAGTTTTCTTCTCTTCAGTACTCTGCCCTACACACTCTAGCAACTTTGCTTTCCTTGGCTCCCAGATCCATCTCCACAGCGCAGAGCTACCACCAGTTGGTCTCGGGGGTTTCCTTGTATCCCACAGTCTACAAAGGCTTACTGACCTGCTCTAGGCAGTAAGCAGAGATCACCACAAGGCTTGACTCCTTGATTGCCTCTCAGGGATCACAGTCCTTAGTTTCCGTCTGCCCAGTACCTTTTGAGATTTTTTTCATATATTCCATCTAGTTTTTCAATTGTTTCAGGTGGGAGGATAAATCTAGTCCATGTTGCTCAGTTTTGTTTGGAAGGAGAAATCAAACATCAGATTCTGAGTCAGGTACACATTATAATTTGTAAGCTAAGAACTAATAAAATATCTTTCTCCCAAATATAATTCCAAACCAATAAAGAAATAAATGGAAAAGATAATTAATCTGAAATAAGAATGGAATGAAAAAGTAATAAAGAACAGCAAGATGAATAGAAAGTCACAGGAAAGTGAAAGGTTTAAGTCAAAAGGTATTAGTAATTACATTAAAAGTTAAATATACTAAATTATGCCATTAAGGGCAAAAATAATACTGGATTAAATAAAACCTAACCATGTGCAGTTTTCATATATACAATAAGAACAAAGGTTGACAAGAAATGAGAAGCATTTATCTCAAGTAGATAGAAAAAGAACTGCAGCTTAATCTAAAAAGAGGAAGGAAATAAATAAGACCAGATATTAATGAAATAGCTACTATGGAAAAAAATCCAAAAGATCCACAGCTATTTAAGATGTTAATTCTGTAATTTTAAAACTTTAAGAATAACCAAAACAAACAAGACAAATTAGAACTAGATGGATCATTGGCAAACTCTACCAAACATTTATGGGAGAATTAGCACACAAACTTTTCCAGGGAACTGAAAAAGAGGGAACACTTCCTACTTCATTTTTATGAGACCAGTCTAACCTTACTGTTCAAACCTGGCAAATCTGTAAGAAAGGGATAATTTAGGCTGATATTACTCACAAAGATAGATTCAAACATTCTAAACAAAATATGTGCAAGTAGAATGCAGCAATACATATTATAGACAAAATATTATGACCAAATTGGATTGATTCCAGCAATAGCGTGCTGGTTCCATTTATGCATTTATAAAATGCATCAGTGAGGTTTGTCTCATTCTTTTAATAGAATAAAGGAAAAAATTATATGGTTATTTCAATTAATGCAGAAACATAAAATTTACATCCACTTATGATAAGTATTCTTTGCAAACTGAGCATAGAATGAACCTGCTTATCTACAAAACACCTGTAGCTAACATTGCATTGTGAATCACATGACCAATAGGAGTTGGCAGTGTGATGTAGCTGCCAAAGAGCTTGACCCAATCTTAAATGGAAGCACAGTGCTCCACTCCAGAAAGGCAGTCCTGCTTCACTTACTTTGCTTCAGTGAGACAACTCCTGGGGTATTGTACCAGTTTCTTGGGTCCCTAGTCTACCAGGGACATAGACAAACTGGAGAGACCCAGAAAAGATGGTGAAGACTGTAAGTCATGGTAAGTAAGTAATGATGAAAACAGCTAAGGAGAAGAGAGGACTTAACAAGTGGCCAGGGTTTTCTGGGGAGGAGGTCTCAGCTTACTTTTAGTGTCTTGGGAAAATATAACTAGTACTAGAGAAGGGTAGCTAAAGACAGATGCACTTAGGAACTCTACAAAAAAGGACATTTTAATAAATAAAACTCTCTGAAAATAAAAACCATCTGCTAAATTCTCTGATGCTGTTTGTGTTTATGAAGAAACTGGATGAGCCTTCAGCTGGGGTATTGCAGAAAGGGTTGGGATAAATTAGCAACATCTAAAAAGATGATTTCTAACTTTAAGGTTCTCTAATTCAATAACCATAGATCAGAATTTCAGTGCTTTTTGCAAACAGGTCATTGCAAGTTTATTCCGTAATGTTTATTGGTTACATACACAACAGCCCTATCAGAGTGCTCTAAGTATTAATTGTTTTGTAGCTCTTTTCTAAATTTTGTTGGAAACCACTGTTAAAAATTATTCTCCAAGAGGCTATTTTGCTTACATCATCACTGATAAACTCTAAAGTTATTTTAATAAGACTCTAGGTCAGTCAAAACCATGTTGCCTACAGTACTTCGAAGTTCATCACTAAGCTTTACTTTTGGAATCAAGATACTTAATGAATAAAAACTCAAGGAAGTTGAACTGGTTTCTCAACATCCCTGAATTTGCTTGTGACTTCTTGAACTTTTCTCCTCCATTATACTCAGTTTACATATCATGTTTCGTCTCTTGAGACTGGCTTTATTTCTAAACTGCCTTTCATATTTTCCCCCACCTTAACAGTTTTCAAATTAAATGACAGCAAAAAGTAGCGTTTAAACAAAACTTCTCATCTAAATTTCTTGAGAATCATTACCTCCTTAATGTACACATCTAAGTTATTTGCCTAAATACCCACTATCTTGTACTTGAACTGTGTTCTTTTAAAGTCGTCTCTCATTTCTACAGTTTCATGAAGATATGAATGCATTATATCGCTATCAAATTTTTCTATACATAAGCTCTCTAAGAATATCTAGGTGGTTTTAACATCTTGGTGGAGAATTAGGGAATTTCTATTTTCCCCTACTCATCATTGGTTCTTTCCTTAGCTCAGTAGGGAGAGAGGGTAAGTCACAAAGTAAAGACTGTAAACCAACTCTGCTCAAAGACCTTCATGGCTTTGTGTCCAATATCTGAAAACCACTCCTGGTCTTATGTTTTATCTCTCCAGAAACATCTAAGCATGGAGGTAACGGTTAATGTCAAGGTTAGCTCTCTAATAGCTAGATCCTAGTAATGTATCAAAAAGATTTATCCACGTGGGTATCATTTCCCCCATCTTTTGTGATTTATTTTGTTCAGATTATCATGTTTAATATCATCTATGTTTCCCTAGTTAGAATTCTTACTGTATTTCAGCTATGATCGAAGGAAGATTAAGAAAAAAAAATATTTGCCCTCTCCGTTTAAATACATCATTTTATTTTAGCAAATAAATATTCATTACTTTCTTCTTTATTATTTTACTTATTACTTTATCAAACTTGCGTTTTTAATATTATATGTTGTTGATACTGAGATTTTTTTTCCAAGTGTAATTAAATAAACTTTTAAAATAATTTTTAAAACATGTATTTGACTGTGCAAGCTCTTAGTTGCAACATTTGGGATCTTCAGTTTCTGTTGTGGCACATGGAGTTTTTAGTTGGGGCACGCAGGATCTAATTCCCTAACCAGGGATGGAACCCAGGCCCCTTGCACTGGTAGTGTGGATTCATAGTCACTGGACTACTAAGGAAGTCTCTAAAGATACTTTTAAAGACTACTCTTTCTCAGCATTTGTTTTTACCTACACACAAATTTTAATATTACCATAGGTATGGGTGTAGTCTTAAGGAGTCCTTCCTGATTTATTTTTAAGTTTATCTAAAATTGTATCTATTAGAAAGTATGTTATTACAGTAGTTAACATAAATCTTAAATGGTGCTCAATATTTTAAACAAAGCACTAATAACCCATCAAGTGATATTTGTAGGGAATACTAACCCTTAACATATCAAATTGTAGGTTTTTACATGATTGAGCTCACTACAACTTTCACAAACTGAAATATCTGAATGACTAAAATCAGGTATTTTAAAATAAAATCATTTATTTTGAATGTCATCAATTAGGTCATAAATACCTTTATTATAATTTTGCTAAAATTGCATTCTATATCATAAATTATAAAGCATTCAGAAAAAACATGGGTGGTTTTATTGTAACCCAAGGTTGGGTAGACTTTGGTGCAATGCTAATATGTTTTGGGTACATTCCAAGAGCAGTTACTAAAATTCTAGAAATGCTGGAAGGAATTTATTATGACTTGTTCCTACAGCATGGACCCTGAAGGCACTGTTAGAGCAGTAAGGAACAATTAAAAATCAAAAAGTGGTTAGCTAACAAATACAAATCAAATTTGACCTTATAGTAATTTTACATTGAAAAGACCAAAACCATACTTAGGAGCCAGGTTTCCCAGACAATAGATCATGCTTGGCTTTTTCCTATCTTCATTTAATAAACTGTCTTCCAAATAAATAAAAGGTGAATGAACTTTCATCAATAGGGTAAGTTTTTAGAGAGGCTGATATAGAACATTTTCTCCCTGGGATATATAAAAAGAAGGTAATTCCAAATGTTTGTGTTTTATCTTTGGCAATCAGATTTGAAAATAATATGAGGAAGTGCAAATATCTATTACCCTAATGGGAACAATAAAAATGAACTCAACATTACAAAACCCAAGATTCAAGAATGGCACTATCCAAAGTAGTGTGAGGTAGGGCGACTTGAATTTTAATTTTAATTAATCAAATAGCATTAAAACTTCATTTCCTCTGGGACTTCCCTGGTGGTCCAGTGGTTAAGAATCCACCTGCCAGTATAGGGGACATGGGTTTGATCCTTGGTCCAGGAACTAGGACCCCACATGCTGCAGGACAACTAAGCCCATGAGTCACAACTACTAAAGCCTGGGCATCCTAGCCCATGCTCTGCAATGAGAGAAGCCTCTGCAACGAAAGCCTGAGCACCACAGCTAGAGAGTAGCCCCTGGTTATCGCCACTAGAGAAAGCCAGCGCACAGCAAAGAGGAGCCGGTGTCCCCCTACAGAGATCCAGTGCAGCCAAAAAAAACCTCCCCAAAACAAATTCATTTCCTCAATTATATTTTGCCACATTTTGAATGTTCAGCAACCAAATTTGGCTACTGGCAATTGTATTAGTGCAGACAAAATATTTCACCATAGAAAGTTCTATTGGAGAGCACTATTCTAGAGTACAAGAGAGAAAAGGTATCTGTGTCTTAAAGGAAAAGAGCCTAAATCCTATGCATTAATTGTATCCATAGCCTATTTGTCTTTCTTTTCTCTTTTTTCCCTTTTTCAATTTTTATTTAACCAGAAAGCCATACTTGCCAAAAAGTCATTCTCTGGTCCTTTTGAAGAAATAGTATATTTTTGTGGAAAGCAAGTATTGCTGACAAAAGTTGATCAGTTCCTTAAAAATACCACACCCCCCAAAAAAAGAAAAAAACAGCCCAAATTTTACTAACTGGCAAGGCACTGAGAAGGTATACCTGCATTAAAGTCATAGAATTGGTTAACATCAAATCTTTATAGTGGTAAGGGGAAAAAAAAAAGTCATTAGTACACAATGTACATGGGCATGGAGATGAATATCTTACTGAGACTAGGTTGAATCTCCATAGCCTGGCTTGCCATCCCTCTCATTGCTGTCTCCAGGAAGAGTTCTGTCTGGTGAACCAGGAAGAGATGAAGCCACATAATGCTGCAGGTTGTTCATGGAGGCATGTCTTCAGGCTTGTGACGCGGGAGAGCAAGTGGAATCAGAGAAAGAGTTGGATATGGGAAGGGGGGTGTCTAAAAAGCTCTTTAAGACAGAAAAAAAATGCTACCCCATGTGAGTTCCAACCCTCAGAAACCCATTCCAGGAAAACCACAGTGACTCAGCAAGAAGAGTGAGTATTTGGAGAAGTATCTCTAAATTGGAGACTCCCAAACTCTGCATTTGATTAAACTCACTTAAGAAGAAAACACCCTCATTTTGTGTTGGTCTATTAGCTTGAAATGATTAAAATGATATCATTACCACTTATAAATTTTATATCTCCCTTAAAGACTACATTAAAAAAAAAATTTAAATGATACCATGCTGCCCTGAAAGGCAGTTTCTCCTCTCACTGAAAGAATACTCCCTTAGGGTCAGATTTACATCTCATGCAACGCCATGGGAGAATTAGACTCTAAGAAAGCAAAAGAGAATCCTCATAGAGTTACATAGGATGAAAATTTGGCTCAGACATTATTTTTTAGATAGAAACTGATAAACAGAATAAAAGTTAAAATATACAGAAACGGGGAAGCGAGGTAACAGGGCCAAAAGAAAAGGGCTTTTGTTGTTGTTGCTTCCAGGATTTTTTTTTTCCTCTTCTCTGTGCTATTTTGAGCAAATTCTCTCCTGGTTTCTTCTTTGCTTGTGCTATTAAGGCTTGCTAATATGAAAACCTGAGAGTTCGGACAAAAATAAAAAGGCTCCTTGTCTTATTTACCCTTTATAATGATGAGCTCTGAGCTGCACAGCACTGTGTGTCGCAAACTGATCTGACAGTTGAGACCCCACACTGCCATTATTCCACGGGACACGCTACCCACATGGCTGCAAGCACACACGGAATGTGTCCTCTAATTTCTTCAAGAGCCATCACCCTGGGGCTTCCCTGGTGGCTCAGAGGGAAAGAATCTGCCTGCCAATGCAGGAGACACCAGTTTCAATTCTTGATCCAGGAAGATCCCAAATGCCGTGGGACAACTAGTGCCAGGCCTGGCAACTACTGAGCCCATGTGCCACAAATACTGAAGCTTAAATGTGCTAGAGCCCATGCTCCACAGCAAGGAAAGCCACCACAATGAGAAGCCCGTGCACAACAGCTAGAGAGAAGCTCCCGCTTGCCGCAAATAGAGAAAAACCTGCGCAGTAAGGAAGACCCGGCACAGCCAAATTACTAATTAATTTGAAAAAGCCGACTCATTAGAAAAGGCCCTGATGCTAGGAAAAATTGAAGGCGGGAGGACAAGGGGATGACAGAGGACGAGATGGTTGGATGGCATCTCTGACTCAATGGATATGAGTTTGAGCAAGCTCCAGGAGACAGTGAAGGACAGGGAAGCCCGGCATGCCGCAGTCTATGGGGTCACAAAGAGTCAGACACAACCGAGAAATTGAACAACAACAATTCAAAAAAGAGGGACATCACACTGTGAAATGAAAATATCTCCTGCCATATAAATAAACAAAAAATATCAGAGCCATCAGCGATCTCTGGCCTTCAAATGTGAATGAGGGCTCCCAAAACTGGGATCCAGTGGATGCTGCCACCCCCCATGGTGATAGCTGAGGAGCTGGGGGAATGCAAGTAGCAAATCTGCCACTCCTTAAGGTGATCAAGGAAACAGGATTGGCCTCAGATAGCTGAGGTGCATATGGAAGGAATGAATTCAGTGAGCCCAGAGGCGTGCACCTTCCCATACAGAGAATGCTAAATTCCTTAACTTCATACCTGATTTTTGATGTTCAGACTGCTTGTTCTATATGTTGCAAACATGTATATGTCCTGACTTCCCCTCCTGCCTCCTTGGAGCAGTTTTCTCAGAGCTACTGAGATGCTGTCTCCCAGGCTCTGAGTCCTAAACATTCCCACCAAATTAAATAACTCTCTATTTTCAGGTTGTGACTATATTTTTAGTCGACACCCTGTGCTGGGACATCTTCAAGCTTGGAAAACCAATGTGATCTCATGCTTATTTGAAATGCAAATGTGAACCTCAAGATGTATATGTTGCAAGTGTAGAAGTTACGCATTTCATTTTTTGCTTATAAATCACTTTCTTGATTGTATTTTCTTTGTTTTATCTTTGCTTCACTGCTAATCATAAAATAATCTAGCATATTTTTGTGGTAATTCCAAGAACAGATGACGTGTACTCTGATTTGCTTGTGTGTTTTAGTCACTCAGTCATGTCCAACTCTTTGGGACCCCATGGACTGTAGCCTGCCAGGCTCCTTTGTCCGTGGAATTCTCTAGGCAAGAATAATGGAGTGGGTTTCCATTTCCTTCTCTAAGGGATCTTCGAAACCCAGGTATCAAACCCAGGTCTGCCACACTGGGGGAGACTCTTTACCGTCTGAGCCACAAGGAAAGCCCCTGCTTTGCTTATTATTATTTATATAACCCCTAACAGTTCTTTCTAATTTAAAAAAAATCCAGATTCTGGAGTTCCCCTTCACTCTTGTAAAACAACTTAATTTACTTTTGAGTTGCATGTAATATTTCCATGTTACATGTTTTGGGCTGGTCCTAAATTACTTTTGGATTGATAACATTTGGCTGATATTCAATTCCACAATCATAAACCATCATAAAGAAGGTAGGAAAGGCTGTTTTATACTTGCATTAGGCAATTTTTACATATTCCTAAAATGCTAATTGTTGATTTTAGAGACCTGAAGCTAATCAATCCCATGAAGTTTATAAAAGAATTATATGAAGCTCAAATCGTTGCCTTATTTATGTTGTGGCATTACCTATGTGTGGTTTCTAGTCTATAAGCTGTGGCTGATACATTCCAAATGTTCAGTTGTTTTTCTGATAAAGAATTCAATTCTTCTCCAGTTTAGAGCTGGAAAGACCAGACTTCTGTATTAGAGAGTATTCACTACATGCAGAACACTTCTATAAGCCCTTAAATGTCTTCAGTCAGTTCAGTTGCTCAGTCGTGTCCTACCCTCTGTGACCCCATGGACTGCAGCACGCCAGGCTTCCCTGTCCATCACCAACTCCCAGAGCTTGCCCAAACTCATATCCATTGAATGTCTTACTATTTTCTTTATGATAAAAGAAAAAGATATCATCTTTATCTCTTACTGTCTCTACTTCACAGACAAAGAAACTGAGCTCTAGAGGCATTAAGTGACTTGACAGAAGAGGGGAGGAGTCTCACAGCTGAAAAATGGCAGAACCATAATTTGGTCCCCAGAAAATTTGACTGCAGGGAATCCATAACAAGGGGAGGGAAAGCACATCTAGATATTTAAATCATCATAAGGAATGGTAAGGAAGCTTTAATATTTAGTTCCTAACTACTAATTAATTCTCATCGACATCTACAACACAATCATGGCTTGCTTACTTAAGGCTTGAAAGGAATGATCCTGAACTTAATGGACACCATGCCAGGCAGTTTATTTGTCATTTCATATGATTAGCAAGAGAGTCCTAAAATGCTGTTTGATTTCCTATTATGCCAAAATAAAGCCAAGTTTCTTAAACTAAATATATTTGAAAGAAGAGATTATTGTAAAAGCATCACTAAGATTAGGAACAATGGAACAATTGAAAGGTTAATTGCTCATTTTCAATATTTGTCACAATATGGAGACAGCTGAGCTATATAAGCATATCATGTTATGATAATATACAATAGATTTAAAAGGTGACAAAATATTTTTTTAGAATGAAGAAGATATAAATCTATTATCTATCTATCCATCTGTCAGTCTATTCATATATCCGCTCATCCTTTCATCCATCCATTCTATTTTCATACAAGAGTCCTTGTAGAGAATTATGGCTTTTGTCACCTTGTGCCATGGACAGCTTATAGCTCCAGATGTCTTTTAGTGGGTAACTTCAATCCACAATGGTTGTGTGTCTTCATTAAACTTTTATTTCTCTGCTTGGTAGTTGCCCCAAGGAAGATGACAGAGAAAGAAGTTCTCTGTTGTAACCATATGGTTCAGCTTTTCTCTCTTCAGCTTCTCAAAGTCTCTCTTAGTATTGGCGTATTCCCCCATCAGGCTTTCCATCTATTCAACACAGTTCAGCCTCTGGTCAATTGTAAAACCACCATCCTGCTCCAGTTAGAGTTCCATATGAGCAGCCTGGTTGACCAGCTGGAGCAGGTGTGAATACCTGTGCCTGTGTAGGGGAACAATGTGGTGCAGGCTAAGGGTGGGGCTTCAACTACAATTTGTTGTAGTGAAAGAAGAGACTGAAGGAAATCCAAGAGATGGTGGTGGAAGCATGTGCATGTATCAGGAAGAGTGGAGGAAACTGTTCTTTTGCCCAAAGAACTCCTACCCTCTTTCTGTAGGGAACTGTAAGAGGTATTTTCCATCTTTGCTAGGAAATTAGCCAGGACAAGAGTTGGTTATCTCCTCTAAAATATTGTCATAATAGCAGTGATGCTGAACTATTCATATTTATATCTGCAAGGTTACCATCCTGTCCAGCACATTGTTGCTGTTTGATATGTGATTGGACAATGGTTGGCAGAGTGAATAGATGAATTGGTATGTTGCAGGGGATGCTGGATCCCAGGTAAAGTGTATTAGGAGATCACAGTAAATGTGTTCCAGGAGGTGCTGGTGTATATGCACACCTTGAGGAAAAGCTCGAGACAGCAGTGAGTGTTGATGCAGTGTGTAAACATCCTGGGGAACCTGCTTGTCTTCACCTTCAATCCCACTCTCTCGCCCTCTCTCAATTTTAAAGGACTGCATATGATAATCCAGTGGTCACTTAAGTGTGGGTGGAACTATCACAGAAAGGGAGTAGAGATTTAGAGGCATCCTAATACAGCCACCCACTCAGTACTTCTCTTATTCATTGATCCATTCATCAACCCATGAAACATTGTTGAAGACTTACTACCTGTTCTAGTAACTGTCCTAGGAATGAGGGATGCGAAGATGAATGACACTGTCATTGTCCTAAGAAATTTGCAGTAATTATAACAGTGTGTGGTAAGTGTCAGGACTAAGAAATGGAACACACAAAGGATATCTCTGGGTATCAGAGAAGACTTCCTGGAGGAAGTGATACCTGAGTTAAGTGTTGAAAGTTGATTCTGCCTTAGTCAATTATATATGCATACAAGAGGAGAGAGGGCTTCCCTGGTAGCTCAGCTGGTAAAGAATCCACCTGCAATGCAGGAGACTCGGGCTCTATCCTTGGGTTGGGAAGATCCCCTGGAGGAAGGCATGGCAACCCTCTCCAGAATTCTTGCCTGGAGGATCCCCATGGACCGAGGAGCCTGGCTGGCTAGTCCATGGCATCTCAGAGTCAGACACAACTGGGTGACTAAGCACAGCACAGCACAAGAGGAGTGGAAAAGTAGGATAGTAGAGAAGAGTCCCCCACCTAGGGATGAGACACATGCCAAAATACAAGCAGGAAATATTTAGAAAACTGCATGAACTTCAGTCTTATGAGAACACTGTGCTTAAGGTACGAAATGACAGGAGATGAGGCTGAAAAAATGGGCTGGGCTCAGAAGACCTCCATTCTGGTGATGCTAGTTGTAAAGAACCCCCTTGCCAATGCAAGAGACCCAAGAGATGCAGATTTGATCCCTGGTTTGGGAAGATCCCATGGAGAAGTAAATGGCAACCCACTCCAGTATTCTTGCCTGAAAAATCCCATGGACAGAAGAGCCTGGTGGGCTACAGTCCAAAGAGTTGCAAAGATTCAGACATGACTGAGTGATTGGACACCAACAGCAGCAATTATTCAATGTTAGACATTCAGCACAAGCACACCAATATACACACACACACATACACACATACTCCTCTCTTACTTGAGATTATTTTGGTTGTAAATTATAAAATCAACATGAACCTGATAGGAACTGGCTGTAAGCAGCCAATAAAGACTTGAACACTGAAATCCTATGAATGATAGGAAAGGACCTAGGCTTCAGGAACAACAGGAATCAGGAAACTGAAAATCCTCAAGACTCCTTAATCTTTCATTTCTTGTTGCATTTTCTCTCCAGAAGGCTTAGGAAAAAATTGGGAACATAACTACAGATCTATCTATGTGTGCATGCTCAACAACTACCAATAGCACCTACATTCAGCATTTTATACCTTCAAGGACTGGACAGAAATTAATCTAACACTTGTTGTAAGTTCAAAAGCTAGATTACTAGAAAGTTTAGAGCATGGTGAATAATTCAGAATTTTTCTTGGTATTATGGGCCATTTGGAGATTTAATGGAGGTTAGTGAAAAGTGATGTGATCTGACTTAAGCTTTGAGAAGATCACTCTAACTGCTCATTGGAGAATGAAGGGTAGGCAACATGGAAACCAAAGATGATACCGAAGATGATGATGGCTCAGACTAGAGTTTTGGAGGGGCCAAGAAGTGATCAGATTGGACTCCCCTGGTGGTCCAGTGGTTAAGAATCCACCGCCAATGCTGGGGACACAGGTTCAATCCCTGATCCGGGAAGATCCCACATGCCTCAGGGCAAATATGCCAGCAACTACTGAGCCTGTGCTCTACAGTTCAGGAGCCATAACTATTGGAGCTGGTGTGCCCTCGAGCCCAGGCTCTGCAACAAGAAAAGCCACAGCAATGAGAAACCCATTTGCCACAACTAGAGAAAAAGTTCTCTTGAGACTCAGAGCAGTCAAAAATTAATTAATTAATTAAAATAAAGATGGGGTCAGATTAGGAACATATATTGGATGTAATACTGACAAGATTTGCTAATTCACTGAATGTGGGTATTAAAGACAGAGAGAAATTAAGGATGATTTTCAGTTTCTACATAAATAACTAGGGGAAATGTTAGGATGAGGAATGGAGTGAGAGCATGTGGGTAGAAAAACAAGGAATTCTGTCTTAGGTATGATAAATATGAGCAAATACGTAGCAGTTATCAGCTATTTACCTTCCAAGGATGTTGCAGGGGAAAATGAATGTGCCTTGCAAATGATATACTAATTTGGATTTAAATTTTGAATTGAACTTAACATGCAATTGGATTAGAACTTAACATTTTGCATTTTTAGCTGATTGAATCAATGTTCTTAAAAAAAAGGCAAGAAATTGTTCTTATAAGATTTTATATACATCAGATTTAATTTCTTAAGAGTTCAGAGGAACTGAGCCATTAGGCAGCAAGTTGATCCACAAATCCTACTAAAGCCCTTAGATTGTAGCCCCATCATCTCAATCTGAATTCACTGCTGCCAGATAGCTGGGACCTCGGGGAAAGCCTACTTTGAAAGCAGGGGCTCAACTTACCATGTCTATCATATTGAGGGGGCTGTCAATCCTTCCACCCTTTGTATTCAGTCTTTGGGACAAAGATTTTATTTTTCCAGAGAGTGAGTGGATTCAGGGCTGGATTCAGATCAATATCTTTCTGTACTTTCCTAGAGGTGGGAAGGACTGTCAATTAGTGCTTCTTTGCACATTTAGCCTAATTTCATGACAAGGGAAATTGGCCAGCTTGCTTTTGTAGGTGGTCCACTCCCCATTTTCATGTCTCCCTTTGTGGCTTCCATCTCCCAATGGCATCTTCGTGACCATGGCATGACCGTCTCCATATCAGCGACACCAGGGCAGGCTTGACGGCTCTACAGCACCACCTGAGAATCTAGCCCTGATCTTTCTTTCAAGCGTCTAGGAATGACCACGGTGTGCCTTCTGTCCAGGTACTCAATTTAAGAGTGACTTGGATCCCTGGTTTTCTGTGGAATCCCAAGGGAGAGGGGAAGCCAGGCATGAGGAACCCCAGGCCTCCCACCTTCATGTCCGCCAACAGCTCCCAGTTCTCTGTTTTAGATTTTGGAGTTTTGAATGATGTTACATGTGGAACCACTAGAGGAGAAAAATGTTTGTAAATCACTGTTCAGACGAATATGTCTAAGACTTTCAAAACCAGGCCAACAGATTAGATTTGTGCCTTTCCTTTAACTTTAATTTACCTCAGAAACATTTTGCAGAGAAGTAAAAACAGATCCAGGAGCTGAGGTGCAGAAAATACTATCTGGACCCCTTATCTGTGTACCATTTATCTCCACAAGTTGGGAGGGAAGAATAACATATTTTTCTCTGTTTGGCTCTGAGGGTTGGCCTGGGTTTTTAAAATTTCTTTTGGCTCTGGTTTAGCCTAGAATCCTTATCAAACTCTTACACTGTAGCAGAAGAAAGATTTAGTGTTTGCTACTCTGTCACTGGGGCTTCCCAGGTGGCGCTAGTGGTAAAGAACGTGCTACCAATGCAGAAGACATAGGAGACTCAAGTTTGAGTCCTGGGTCAGGAAGATGCCCTGGAGGAGGACATGGCCACCCACTCCACTATTCTTGCCTGGAAAATCCCATGGACAGAAGAGCCTGGTGGGCTACAGTCCAAAGGATCGCAAAGAGTTGGACACAACTGAAGCGATTTAGCATGCACACGTGCTCCATCATGTACAAGCTTTCTAACCACTGGTGTTGACCTCTGTGCATGTAGTAAGCATAGGTGGAAGAACTAAGGTCTTTGCTTTCTTTCTTCCTTCCAATTACTGCTGAGTTTTCACGATCAAGGCTCAGAAGTCATCAAAATAAAAAATTGTCCAGCCATGATCTTTGTTCAGTTCAGTTCAGTTCAGTTGCTCAGTCATGTCCGACTCTTTGCAACCCCATGAATCGCAGCACGCCAGGCCTCCCTGTCCATCACCAACTCCCGGAGTTCACTCAAACTCACGCCCATCGAGTCAGTGATGCCATCCAGCCATCTCGTCCTCTGTTGTCCCCTTTTCCTCCTGCCCCCAATACCTCCCAGCATCAGAGTCTTTTCCAATGAGTCAACTCTTCGCATGAGGTGGCCAAAGTACTGGAGTTTCAGCTTCAGCATCATTCCTTCCAAAGAACACTCAGGACTGATCTCCTTTAGAATGGACTGGTTGATCTCCTTGCAGTCCAAGGGACTCTCAAGAGTCTTCTCCAACACCACAGTTCAAAAGCATCAATTCTTCGGCGCTCAGCCTTCTTCACAGTCCAACTCTCACATCCATACATGACCACAGGAAAAACCATAGACTTGACTAGATGGACCTTTGTTGGCAAAGTAATGTCTCTGCTTTTCAATATGCTATCTAGGTTGGTCATAACATTCCTTCCAAGGAGTAAGCGCCTTTTAATTTCATGGCTGCAGTCACCATCTGCAGTACTGTTTCCACTGTTTCCCCATCTCTTTCCCATGAAGTGATGGGACCAGATGCCATGATCTTCGTTTTCTGAATGTTGAGCTTTAAGCCAACTTTTTCACTCTCCACTTTCACTTTCATC
>NW_011494813.1:2676554-2686809 GCF_000754665.1 Bison bison bison | reverse complement strand
GGACCAGATGCCATGATCTTCGTTTTCTGAATGTTGAGCTTTAAGCCAACTTTTTCACTCTCCACTTTCACTTTCATCAAGAGGCTTTTTAGTTCCTCTTCACTGTCTGCCATAAGGGTGGTATCATCTGCATATCTGAGATTATTGATATTTCCCCTGGCAATCTTAATTCCAGCTTGTGCTTCTTCCAGCCCAGCATTTCTCATGATGTACTCTGCATATAAATTAAATAAGCAGGATGACAATATACAGCCTTGACGTACTCCTTTTCCTGTTTGGAACCAGTCTGTTGTTCCATGTCCAGTTCTAACTGTTGCTTCCTGACCTGCATACAGATTTCTCAAGAGGCAGGTCAGGTGGTCTGGTATTCCCATCTCTTTCAGAATTTTCCACAGTTTATTGTGATCCACACAGTCAAAGGCTTTGACATAGCGAATGATCTTTATTAGGTGATGTGAATCAGCTTGGAGGTTTGAAAGTAAAAGTGTTAGTCATTCAGTCATTTCCAACTCTTTGTGACCCCATGGACTGTAGCCCACCAGGCTCTGCTGTCAATGGAATTCTCCAGGTAAAAATACTGGAGTGGGTGGCCATACTCTTCTCTAAAGGATCTTCCCTTCCCAGAGATCAACTCCAGGTCTCCTGAATCGCAGGAAGATTCTTTACCATCTGAGCCACCAGGGAAGCCCAAACTAATCTGGGTGTGACTCAGATGGGACACGAACCCACAATCCTGGGATGTTTTATTGTTGTCCGAGGAAAACTAGAGAGTTCCATGGAAGCCAGCAGCTTCCTTCTGCCTCTTTCCAGCCCCAGCCATTGTGTAACTGGGTTTACAAAAAGAAAAAGAAAAAAAAAAATAAGATGGAAAAGTTTCTCAACTACACTAACACAGGGGAGACTTGTAGTGCATCCAGAAATCCAGCGAGTCCTTGGGGAACCTGGCAGACAGATTCTGGCGTCAACAGAGCACCAGGCTCTAGCCCCAGCTAAAGGTCTACAAACAATGAAGCTGTCCAGAGAGCCAGGAGGCTCTGATACCTGCACCTGCTCACAGATACCGCTTTCAATGCCTGGTCTGGGTCCCATCAGTTATACCTATAAAATGTGTTTCACAGGGCCACCATTAATGAGGTTGTGCTGTGTGCTTGAGGAAGCCTTGTTCTTTTCTTTCTTTCTTTTTTCAATTTAGTTTCACTGGACTGTGCATCTCAAGATCATTATGCTCTCTCCAAGTTGCTAATGAACTGAACTCAAGTAACCTTGAAGAAACAATATAAGTATAGTCAGACCTAATGTTAATTGCTTGGACTTCAAGGAAAAAGTTTCAAATACATTTCCTGGAAATGATCTCTCTCCAAAACCACTGCTTGATATTCCTTCCCAGGACACCACTTCCCCACCCCAGTCCACATGGTGACTACAGGGATTTGCCATGTCCTTATATGTCCAACTTGTAGCAACCTCATGAACTGTAGCCCACCAGGCTCTCTGTTCATGGGATTCTCCAGGCAAGAATACTGGAGTGGGTAGCCAGTCACTTGTCCAGGGGATCCTCCCAACCCAGGGATCGAACCTGGGTCTCCTATATTATAGGCAGATTCTTTACCATCTGAGCCACCAGGAAAGCCCACTGTGTCCTTATATGACCCCACACCACCACTTAGAGATAACACGAGCCCTTCGAAGTAGTCCATCCACTAGCCACAGTTGACTGATTAACCCAAGAAAGATACCATATCCAAGTCAGTTCACTGGGCCAAGGGTCTAAATTTGAGATAGACAAGCAGAGGTCCTGCCTCTGTAGCTGGAAGATAAAATAAAATCATGGGCAGCTATATCTTGTGTCATTTTAAAAGGCTATTTCATGAAATCTACATGCAGGGAGCAGCAGAGATTGGGGGAAAGTGAGGAGAATGGCTTCATGTATCCTGGGACCAGCTCCATCTCTAGCCTTCCCAACCTCTGGTGCTCTATTTCTTGTTTTGCTTTTTTGTTTTTTTTTCCTTGTGTGTGTGTGTGTAATTAAATATATTGCTTTCAGCTAATTGGAGGTTTGTTTCTGTAACTTGCATCTGAAAAAGTCCTACTGAATATGCTCTTTGGTACATCTTTAGGGCAATTTCTCCTTTTAGAGGCTATATAACATTTATCAATCAGGCAGTTATGACTTACTTGCCTATGAAGACAAATTTGATATGAAGCATTCCAGGTGAGAAAAAGATGGCATTATGAATTTGATGAAGTTTAACATCAGATTCTATACTCCTTACTTTTAAGAAGCTCAGTTTCCTAAGAGTTTGACCTAGGCTCCCATTACCTGAATTGATTAAAATTGATTTCTCAGCCTCTTTTTCCCTCAGGCTTTACGTTATCCAAAATGCTTAACAAAAACAAATGACCTAAAACAAATAGGCTTAAGCAAAGGAAGAAATTAATTGTTGCCTATCACTAAAAAGCCTATGGTATATCTAGTCAGAAAAGGTTCAAAAGTGCTCAACTCATGTCATCAGGAGTTGCCCCTCTCTATTCTCTGTATTAGTTTAATTTTCAAAAAGTCTCTCTCCTCTTGGTGACTTATTAGACACAGTATCTCTAGACCAGAATTTCTTAATAGTAGGTGAGTTTGGCCTCCCAGGAATATTTGACAAAGTGTGTTGACATTTTTGATTGTCACACGTGGGGACAGGGATGGGCAGTGCTGTTGGCATCCAATAGGTAAAACATTCCAAAGGAGTGTGCCTCAAATGTCAATAGAGGCAGCTCAAATGTCAATAGAGTTGAGGTTAAGAAACTCTGCTTGAAGCATTCTATCACCAATGAAAGAGAGCTTCATTTTCTACAGATTTAGTGAAAGTTCAGGACTTATTGGCATTGGTTGGCTCAGCCTGGGTTATAGGCACAGCCCTGAGAAAATCAATGTGCCTACAGAGTGGTTGTACTCTTACAGGCAGGTCTGGGTCCAAATATTATTATTACAAGGGAGAGGATTGTTGTTGTTTAGTTGCTAAGTTGTGTCTGACTCTTTTGTAACCCCATGGACTGTAGCCCGCCAGGCTCCTCTGTCCATGGAATTTCCCAGGCAAGCATACTACAGTGGGTTGCCATTTCATTCTCCAGGGGATCTTCCTGATCCAGGGATTGAACCCATGGCTCCTGTGTCTCCTACATTGGCAAGTGGATTCTTTACCACTAGGAAGTCCAAAATGAGCCATCTAGGAAACCCAAAGTGGATCAAGGCAGGGGATTATTTCCACCCAAATCCCGTGGACTTAGAGTTGAGGAGAGGTGGTTCCCTAAAGGAAAATAATGATGTTCTTGCCAGAAAAAGAGTAATGGATGAATGGCAGTCAGGAACAATAGCATCTACTAGAGCATCCTCATTGGTAATAGTGACTCTATTAGATCAATGCATGTAACTATGCCCTTAAGAGAGATGCCAAAGAAAGGGATGCCCAAGCTATTATCGTGTGAGCTCTAGAGACAGTATTCCCTTGTTTGTGGGTTAACCTAGAAGAGTAAAACCAGTGGGAGAGCTTCAGGGTTAGGAATGATAGGCCAGTGGGATAAAGTTTAAGGGGCGAGTGGTAATATAGAGGAGCTTTTAAATGTTCATTGCCTTCTTTGTCTGCACTAAGCTGAGTCACAGCCATTATAGTGGCTCATTGTGGTAGGCAGAATGCTAAATAAAAATTCCCAAGATGTCCCAGCCTGCAGTATACACACCGCATACTTCCTATGAATAGGATGAATTCTGATCCTATATTTAGGTTCTGTGATATGCACAACAGATCTTAAAATGGGGGACTACCTGGATGGGCCTAATCTAATCACACGAGCCCTCTAAAAGTAGGCAGTGTTTTCAGTTGGTGGAGGAGAAATCAGAGATTCAAAGCATGAGAAGGATTTGAAGTTCTGTTGCTGGCTTGAAGATACAGAAGGTCAGGCAATGGCTATGTGTGTGTGTGTCCACTAGAAACTGAGAGTGTCCCCTGCCTAAGAGTCAGCAAAGAAGTGGGAATGCCAGTCCTGCTGATTGAAGATTCAAGATAAGTTCTGCCAATAGTCATGAACTTGGAAGAGAACTCTGAGGCTCAAATGAGAACAGCAGCACTGGCCGTGTGTTCCATCCCAGTGAGACCCTGAGCAGAGAATCCAGTCATGCCATGTCTTGACTTCTGACCTAGAAAAATGGCAAGACAACTTTTTTGTTGTTTTAAATAGCTAAGTTTTGGGTAATTTGTCAGGCAAAAACACAGAACTGATATAGTTAGGTTTTAGCTCAAGATTGCCCATTTTCATAGACACATACTGCTCAAATATTCTGTGGCAGAAATAGCAGAAGTTATAACCCCACAGGCAACAATAAAGTTTGCAGGAGGGCATATTTGATTTTATGCTTATATGGACTTGGTATAGGAAGGACCACAGCTATTTTTGCCATCCACTAATCCACTAATGGAGAGGGCAATGGCAACCCACTCCAGTACTCTTTCCTGGAGAATCCCATGGACGGAGGAGCCTGGTGGGCTGCAGTCCATGGGGTCGCTGAGGGTCGTACACGACTGAGTGACTTCACTTTCATGCATTGGAGAAGGAAATGGCAACCCACTCCAGTGTTCTTGCCTGGAGAATCCCAGGGACGGGGGAGCCTGGTGGGCTGCCGTCTCTGGGGTCGCATGGAGTCGGACACGACTGAAGCGACTTAGCAGCAGCAATCCACTAATGGATAATTAGCAGCATTGTTCTGCCTCTTTTCTTTGCCCTTTCCTCTCACTGAATTCCCGCTATGATAAATTTGCCTTGCCTCTGGATTTACCTTGTAGTCTCACACCTTCCCACTCTGGGTCAAAAACCCTTTCCTCTGCCTGAGATGTTCTTCATCCCTGACTTTCCCTGATAAATTTGACTTTTCCTTCAAGGTCTGGCTCAAGTATAATTTCCTCTGTGAAGAATTCCTTCCTTTCCCCAGCACATGGTGCAACAAATGTCTTTAATCTCCCTGTGACTCAGATCTTCTTGGTTGACAATAAGGATTTTGACAGCAGGAAGTCTGATCTGATTGATTTGGGCAATTCTCATGGCCTCTACGGAGAAGGCAATGGCACCCCACTCCAGTACTCTTGCTTGGAAAATCCCATGGAAGGAGGAGCCTGTTAGGACATGACTGAGTGACTTCACTTTCACGCATTGGAGAAGGAAATGGCAGCCCACTCCAGTGTTCTTGCCTGGAGAATCCCAGGGACGGGGGAGCCTGGTGGGCTGCCATCTATGGGGTCGCACAGAGTTGGACACGACTGAAGTGACTTAGGATAGCATAGCATGGCCTCTAAGCACAGGGCCTGGAATATCACAGGGCTGTTGAATAGAAGTCTGCCCTGAGTCTTGGTGGTTTGTCACTACAGTAGGTCATTACTTATAACAACTGGGTATAAGACTTCTCAATTGGGCTTTGCTTTATATGTCTCAGCAGCTTTGGGTGAAGAATCTCATGTCTCCTGGTAGTATCAATGCCTCACTATCCCAGCTGGTGATCCTGCCCAGATGAGTTGTTTTAGCAAGGACTTATTCTCTTGCCTTCACTGAAATTGTCATTAAAAATTAATTTTTTTCAGCAGAAGTTCACAATTCCTGGGCATCAACTTCACTATAAGGCACACAGTGTACATATAACCAATTTATTGAATAAATAAAAGACAGTAGAGCATAATTTCATAAAGAATATTTCTTACTCACCCATTGCTTATTCATGCTTACTCATTGCTTACTCACCCGTTAACACAATTTGGGTGTTTATATATTTGGAAAGTGTAATGTACATGCCCTCAGGGGTCTGTGAACTGGGAGAAATAGGACTCATGCCTGAGAAGGACTGAGAAATTTGCCTGACTTAAATAGTATTAGTGGGCTCCCAAGCTCTAGACTGACATACAAGAGGGATATTTACTCTCTTGTACTTAACCATCTGCTTACTATGCCTCAGATATCACTATCTTTGAGAGAAGACTGATCTCTTACTCTTGGTACTGAAAAGAAATGTCAGCTCAGGTTGTCTAGGGCACTTGGGGCTTACTTCAAATACATTAGGAAAATCATTCTATTATTTTCACTGAAGTGTAGGTGATTTACAATATTATATTAGTTTTAGGTGTATAGCATAGTGATTCAATATTTTTTTTAGATTATACTCCATTTACATTTATTTCAAAATCCTGGTTATATTTCCCTGTGCTGTATATCTTTGTTGCTTATCTATTTTATACAAAGTGATTATAGCTCTTAATCCCATACCCCAATCTTGCCCTTCCCCTCCTCCCTCTCCCCACTGTTATCCATTAGTTCGTTCTCTTTATCTGTGAGTCCATTTCTTCTTTTGTTGTTGTTATATTCACTAGTTTGTTGTATTTTTTAGGTTTCACATATAAGTGATAATATACAGGATTTGTCTTTCTCTGATTTATTTCACTAAGCATAGTACTCTCTAGGTCCATCCACATTGGTGCAAAAGGCAGAATTTTATTCTTTTTATGGCTGAGTAATATTCCATTGTGTATATATATTCATGTATATATCTTCTCTATTCATTCACCTGTTGATGGATACTTGTGTTCTTCCACATCTTAGCTATTGTAAATAATACTACTGTGAACATTGGGGTGTGCATATCTTTTCAAATTAGTGTTTTCTATTTTTTTCAGAATATACTTAGGAGTGGGATAGCTGGATCATATGGTGGTTCTATTCCCAGTTTCTTGAGGAAACTCCACACTGTTCCATAGTGGCTGCACCAATTTACATTCCCACCAATAGTGTACAAAGTTTCTGTTTTCTTCACATCCTTGCCAACATTTGTTATTTATATTATTTACTTGTGATGGCCATTCTGACAGGTTATGAGATGATATCTTCCTGTGATTTTGATTTATTTGCCTTTCCCTGATGATCAGCAATGTTAAGTATCTTTCCATGTGAATATTCCCCTTAAAATTTTTCTCTTCAGGTATTCTGTCCACTTTTTTGATTGATATGTTTGGTTTTTTGATTTTAAGTTGTATGAGCTATTATATATTTGGCATATTAACCTGTTGTCAGCCATTATTTGCAAATATTTCCTCCAGTTTATTAGTCTTTTTTGTTGTTGTTGATGGCTTCCTTTTTGGTGTAAAAGATGTTAAGCTTACTTAGGTCCCATTTGTTTATTTTTGCCTCTATTTCTTTTGCCTTAGGAGACAGATCCCCCCAAAATTTTTGCTATGATTTATGCCTAAGAATGTTCTGCCTATGTTCTCTTCTAAGAGTTTTATGGTTTCAGTTCTTACATTTAATGTATTTTGAATTTGTTTTTGTTACTATAGAGTTAATATGTATATATTAACACAGAGCAGGAAAAGACATTTAGGAAATATGGCAAATAAAAAAACAATTTAAATAATAAACAATAGTAAAAATAAGCCATCTAAGACATTGCACTAGGCAGAACTACTGAATCCTCACAGTACCAAAACAATCCTATCTCATGTAGTTTGTGCTGAATACTTAAACTGAATAGAGAAGACTTTTAAAATGGAGACGCTCATGTGCTTCAAAGCTTTCTATAAATGTGCAGCCAGAATGTAATGTGAAGGTTTGTGTGTGTTTGTGTGTGTTTTTATGGGACTCCTCATAGCTAAGATATTTTGGAGGGTACATGACCATTTCTAGTCCTGAAAATAAAATCAGTCTAGTCGAAGTAAATAATTATGGTCAAGGAAAATAAGTTATTTGAAGTAGTCAGCTTCTAGTGAAAACATTCCAAGCCCAACAAGCAATTTTGTTCCTGTGTTTATCCTAGGACTCCATTACTACACCACAGAGACATGGGTCTTCTGTGTGTCTCTGTGCGGAGATTTAATTAACCATGAAGGTGCTTGATGGTGAGGAATCCTGCTTATGCATGGTGTTTTAACATCTATGAAAAGGAAATACCACGGGTTTCAGGTCTGGTCACGCAGCCATACATTTCCATTCAGAAACAACTGGGAGGGGTGTATTCCTTAAATAAATAAACTGACTGAAAATATGTGTGGCTGCCCATGAGATAAAATGACTGACAATTACCATTTTCGATTGATCAAAATGACTCAATAGTAGAAGGACTTTTAAAACATATATATATATATATGTATATGGCAAATGCTGAAGAAATGAGAATATATCAGGATCTTACCCTTAAGTAAAGATTTTAATCAAGAAAGATCTTAGAAAGCAGTTGAACAATCTGAAGTCATAGACTCATGCTGACCACTTGAATGTAACTTCAAAATATGCAATATAGATTTATACCCCCATGAAAAGTTATTTTTTGACAAGAATAGCCCCAATTTGGATTAACTAGAGGACTGGAAAAGAAGAGAAAAGCCACATGTGCCTCCACCAACAGTAAAATATGAAACAAAAACTATAAATGTAAAGACTAGGTTTCCAGTGCTTTCAACTTCTGCAACCTATTTGAAGAAGGCAGATACCATTTTCATATGTTACCTGGCCATGTGTTATCTGGTGGTCATTTTTCCCAGCGCCAGATACATTTTCAGCTGCACAAACCAGTCACTTTTGTTTGCAGCCGTCACTTGGTCTAGACAGACAATTCTTTAGAGATTCACTCTCTTTTGATAAGTTTATCAGATTTCCAGCCTCGTTTTTCCTTTATAATTTTCTACGTACTTCTATCTCTCCTGTTTGCACATGTGATGTAATGACATTTATTGGTTGGTGAAGGTCATTCAGTGGCCTAAAGCCTTTGACATCAGCAGAAAGATCAGAAGAAAAGAACAGTCTATAGTGGATTCTGCACACCCGCCAAACTTTCCTGTTGGGAATTATTCCTTTCTCACCAACCATAAGAATAACCATCCCCTACCTGAATCCCAGTTTCCTGAAATAGTGAGTCCCAAGGGAAATCAGGTGACCTAAGAAGTAAACCAATGGAGGAGTTAGGAACACACTGGGAATGATCCAGCACCTAGGTTCAAGCCCTAATTTTGTCACTGCTAGACTTGCAATCCTAGGCAATTACCAACCTTCTCATATTCCTTTTCCCTGCTGTAAAAGGGAGAGTAATTGTGAGGATTACATGGAAAAAAAATGCCTAAAAATTTCCCTGCACGATGCCCACAACATTATAATCAGCCAATAAATATTAGCTAGTCTTACTAAAAGTCAGATGCAATCATTTGAACCTCAGCAGGGAGATACTGGGAGCATGGCATACAAAAATTCTGTGTTTCTACTGATATTTATTTGCTCTGGCAAGCTTTATTTTGTATGAGCACACACACAAAAAGAGTTCTATCAATAGAGGGGCTTACTTTTAAAAAGACAAAAGAGTAAGGAGAGCTTTAATCAAGTTGTGCTCAGGCATGGGGATATTTTTTGTTTATTTTCAGAGCAGGAGCAC
This sequence comes from Bison bison bison, assembly GCF_000754665.1. NCBI lineage: Eukaryota > Metazoa > Chordata > Mammalia > Artiodactyla > Bovidae > Bison > Bison bison. The sequence goes on along the minus strand of NW_011494813.1, from coordinate 2,677,373 downwards.
TGGGCTTTGGGAGTCCTATCCTGCCGGATGTGTGAGATATTTAAAAATCAATTCCAGAGACCAAAGTGGTACTGTTCAAGACGCATCAAGGGCCAGATTTGAACTACATGGTCAATGTAAATAATGTAAAGGCACAAGTCACACTTCATGGTAAGCCGAACCAAATAAAAGGAGTCAGACAAGCTAATGAAATAATTAAAATTAGTGGAAAAGGACCGGTTGACAGCAAGAAGTCCATTTCTGTAGACAAACCACTTAGCTCTCAAAACATATACACATTCATATATGATGGCTACAAATGAGCTTGCAATTTTCCTCTGAAAGTATTTGAGCAGGAAATAAAATCTTTTCCCAGTGGATGAAATAACAGTCGTTTCTGCCAATCTAAGCAAGGCAGATTTAAATTTTATATGTGTCCAAGTGCTCGTTCCCCCTTAGTTAATAACCTGCATGGTGGAAACATTTCAAATGAAAGGGAGTTCACAGCCCTACAGCCCAGCTCTGAATATATCTTACCATACATGTAAACAAGCAAACCATTATGTTTCTTATTGAGATAAAGAATACAATGATAAGTGGGGACTTTTCACAAAACAAAGAGCTTCCTGTTGGGAGTGTGGATAATCTTCCAGAAAACCCTGTGTTTTGGCAAATCTCACCAGATTAATCTATTAGGCATCTCCTTTCATTATCAAATTTCTGCTGCCTATCACCGTGACTGCCTTATCAAGCACCCCTTTTTCAAAAGCAGGCCCATTCCTAAGATTTCAGATGCTGGCCTTCCTCGCTCAGAAAACAGGTGCCCCTACTGTTTGCAGA
>NW_011494813.1:2666316-2676454 GCF_000754665.1 Bison bison bison | reverse complement strand
TGATAGTCCTGCCCTTTCCCAGGCAGCAAAGGGCTCTGCACAGAAGCCTGGGAAAGGGCAGGACTATCAGACTCTGTTCTACCTGAAGGAACAGGTAACAGAAAACTGTTGACTCAATGAATAGAACTTAATTGGCACACATTAGCCAGAAGTGAGTGTTTTTCCGAATTAAAATTCTTTCAAAATTTCCCACTGACAAGAAAAGCTTAGAAAAGAAAAAAACACAGAAGATTATTTTGTGATTATCCAATGGACAGCTTCAAACAAGGGAACTATTCTTTCTGGAATTCTTTTGTAAACATTTTGTTCACCCAAATTCATCCTTTAAATTAAGTATTGAGGTTTATGACAACTTCACAGAGTTACCTATAGGGCTTAATGTTATGCTGGGAACATTGTCGATATTCAGGAGGAAACAAATTCCATGGCTCTACAAAAGACTAATATTCCAAGTCAATTAGCATGATGTATCAGGTTTTCTGGTTTTCAGTGTGTCTCCATTCGCCAGTCTGTCTTCTTTTCTTACTTAATAAAATCGGGCATGTAGTTTCTGACCAGACCTTTTGTGTGCTAGGCCAGGGTCACCCACTAACACAGGACAATGAAACCCACCACTAACAAAAAAGCTCAGTTTCTCTGGGGATGTGCCCAAATATGCATATACGAGCACCAGATTGTTTATATTACAGGTAATATTTGTAGTCTAGATATATGTTCTACTGATATTGAAAGTTATTTGCAGATGGTCATTCAGAGGAACACAATCATTTTGTTTTGCTTAGTCAATGCCAGGATTTCTTCAGCTTCTTCTTGTCATATCTGTCCCCAGCAAGTTCTGGTCTTTCTAGTCTTATCCAGGCCCATCTACATTCTCCAGCAAGTAGAAAGACTTCATTCTCTACTGTGAACTGAGCTCTTAAAAACTTGGCCGGTGTGTGCTTTACTGTAATAAAATCAAGGCATTCAGGAAGGCCACCGTACTGACAACCGGAAGATCTAGTCTGCCTGCAGCTCCCCCGCCTGCCGGCAGGATGCTCAGCACTTAGGTGCTGGCTCTCCAGGGTGGTAGGAAGCAATTGATAAGCGCATGCCTTTGCTTCCGGCCCTCTACAGCACTCGCTTTGTTTCATCTACAGATGATTAAATGGTCTACAGGGCAATTATGAACTGGAGGAAGGAACAGCCAACTCTCTCCAGGTTTCCTCAATCAGCGTGATTGAATTTCTCAAAGGCAGAGAGGCAGTAGCAGGAGGCTTTTCGAGGACTTTTCCTGGAAAATGTTCCTGCCGCTCAGAATTGAGCCTTTTTCATTTAACTGCTTGCTGTTTCATTTTATTATGTGCAAATTGTGGCTTAATAGATTTACAGTCGCTATAAACTTGCAACCTTCAGGTTAGCCCAAGTGGCTAGTACTTATTAAAATGACTGATATGAACCCCAGAAAAGAGATGGCTACAAATTCTAGCCATTCTAGCCAGAGGTGAGATAAACTCCATTTTAATAAATGGCATGCCTGCATCCAGTCAATGGGATAGTGTTTTTATTGCCCCTTATAAATGATAGAAAAATATAATACATTCATTTAGAGGGAGGAGAAATAATGGGAAAATGCTTGGGAAAAGCTGAAATAGTTATCATGTCACAGTTGATAGGTAAAATGTTCTTCCTTAAAGATATTGGTTTGGAAATGTATATGGTAGGGAAATATGTATATAAATACAGGGTTTAAAAAGTTTCTTTTTTTTGAAAAAGCAGATAGATATTGGAATGAATTTCTTTCCTTTCTGCATATAAAACAGCAACAAAACATCATCCTGTAGTCCAATACACTGCTTATTCTTTCTGTGGCAGCATCTCCATCATGGATTACCATCAACAACAGTCACAGGCAGACTCCCAGTGGTTGAGTCACTTATGTAATGTGAGTGATGTTTATAGATACGTTGAAATACTCTGCTACTCAAATGGGGCTTTGGAAAATAGCTTCAAAGAATAGGTGTATAGGTGTCATGATACCCCTACGTGGTTCCTGAAGCACAGTAACTTGCCGCTTGACCTTGGACTCAGTGATGGAGGCTTCATTTTGGACCTTTACAACTCGGGTTTTTCATGTGTTAAATGGACCTTTATCTTCCCTGATTGGCTCATGCCATTTCAAAAATCCAAAGTTAAAAAAAAAAAATCCAAAATCCCAGAAAAGAGAAATAGCTTTGAAAGGACCAAATGGTATACCAAGGGCAAATTAATGTAACTATAACTCTTTGTCAAAAAGATTTCATTGGCTGCGTTGGATTAGTGGTCTAACCTGATTAGTTGTTTGTCAGTTGTTAAAAGCATCTATGAGGATTTGGATTGGGGCATAGAAAATGTGGCCTATCAGAGGAAGGACAAAAATAATGTAGTGGGAGAAAATCTTTTACATTATGACCTAAGTTTCCAAGAAAATCACATCAGCAAGGACACATATTCAGGATTCTGTGAAAGGATGTAGCCTTTTTAAGTGTGAGCAATCAGTGACTTAGAGACTACTGTTTGAATGCTCAAATCCAGGGCTGGGTAAGTCTGGACTATTTCATGATTAAGCAGAACAAAGGGAGTCCTAATTTTACATGACATGTTGGAAACATACAAATCAGTAAACACTGAATAATAAGACTGCTATATGAAAGCTTCATTGGGATAATATAATTTCTCTTGGTATCATTTAGACTAAAGGAATCTTTTTGCTCTAAATTGTATAATAAAATCTATGATCAAATACTAATCTTAGGAATCTGAGTTCAAGCCACTAATTTAAGTGAATTAATTTTAAATATTTAAATAATATATTTTACTACAGTGTAATTTCATTGACTAATTTATTTTTCCTGAGTGTTTTCCAAAGGAAATCAACTTAATCTATTAGAGATTGGATTAAGTAATTAGCAAATTACTCAGGCTGCCAATTATCTATTTCAACTCTTAGCAAAATCTTTACAAGGGGGAAAAGGATGTGAAATTCAAGTCGGATTGCTTCCTTTTTGAAATTAGTAAAAGACTTGAAGCAGTTGGGGGTGAAAAAAGTTAACAAATATTTTATGTCAGGCAGAGGATGTGATATGGATTTTAATAAATTTAAGTTCATTACTATCTTATCTGAAGATTGGCATTTTGTAATTCATTTGGAAATAATAATATGGGTACATGACATAACCCACATAAGGCAATGAAGTAATTTAAAATGTTTGGGTAAAAATATGTTAAAGAAGAAACCAACCATATAGAGTGAGAAATACAAAAATGTTTGCTGAGGAGTTTACTTTATCCACAGTTTCTTTGAACTGTACTCAAAATCCCCAAGATGTTTTTAAAAATGTGTACAAAAAGCATTTAAATATTTAAGTTAATGGCTGCATATATATTTTTCTTTTGTTTACAAATTTCCCATCTTAAAAATCAAAGGAATATATAATTATTCACTGAGTAACATTATTTGCGGGGAAAAAAAATCTCTGTATGAAATGCCCTTGAAATAACATCTGTTTAGTAGAAGGTAGGTAGAAGAACAATCTTTAATTCATCCATCCACACAGCCACTTAAAGTCTAAGAATATGTAAAGTATAATGTGATTTGCTGCATTTTTGTTGTGAAACATAATATTAAAATGGTTCAGAAGCTCCCAAATGTAATTTTAAAATTGCATAGACTTCTACACTTCATTAACAAACGACAGATGTATAGATAATAAGGCTCTAGATCGGAGACTATGCTACTGAGCAGCTGTTAGCACAATGCGGAGGCCAGTTGCAAATCTCATCAATAGTTTCACTGGTTTCCACCACTTGAATGAAAAGTGATAATGTATAGATCTCGCAGTCATTAAGAACTTTCCGTTATTCCTTTAGGATTAATTTGCACTGACCCAGAATTTTGTATTTGCTTAACACAAGCCATGGGTTACTTTGATGTTATCTGCTTCTATAAACAGTAATATACAGTCCTCTCCTGGGCTAAAACAGCTCTTATTCCAGTGAGAATTGACGGTATTAATCATTCTGAAGTCCAAGTGTACTGATCATAAATTGTATGCGGGGCCCTCACTAAGTACCTCCCAGGACTCTCATTTATCAGTAATTCCTCTTTTCCACCTGGATATAAATATATGAAGAGTAATTTATCTCAGAACTTGGGCTCTGTGATCTTCTTGATGTCTGAGTGACAAGAGAACCATTTTGTCAACAAATAAATATTTATTCTCCTAGCTTTTGAAATAAAGAGCTAAATTATCTGCCATTTCTAAAGCCTGATTCCCTCAAGTGGCCAGAAGAGAAAATGCACATGTTTCCCTTAAGTTTCACATATATGAAACAAACCCGGATGACGGCAGATAAAAGGAATCATTTTCAACAACGTTAAAAATAAAAGATAGTAGCTTTAAATCATGTCCAAGATATCAACATAGACTTATTTTTTACCATACAATAAGGCTAAAAATGCTAGCTACAATTTATGAACCACTGGGTCTGGAAAAATGTCTGGAGAGCATTATATTTTTTTAAATGCAAACTTGCAAAGATCTGCAGAAATATTTAATTTAAACTAAAGCTGAACAAATAACTCAGCTTAAGATTAATACAAATCAAAAGAAAACACAGAAGTAAACTTTGTTACACAGGTATTATTAGCAAAGTTTTCCTCCCACACCCCCTACAAATTAGCTGCCAAATCTGAGAAGGGGTTGAGCCTGGTGTATATTTTTAAAGGGAAAATATCCTCATAAAATATGGAAGAAGATAGGCAAGGGGGACAGTAACCAGAAAGGATATTCAGATGGCAGCCTTTAATTTCAGGAAGTGTTCATTTCTTCATATGACCTCATTTGGTAGCTTTCGGAATTTTTCATCACATAAGTGAAAGAAGGCAAACTAATACACACAGACTCCAACTCCTGAACACAGAGATATTTCTGCAACATTTCTGGTTTCATCCCAAGCATGGCTTGGATTTGTGAATTTTGAAGCTCTCCCTGTTTCACTGTGAACATTTGGCTTTGAAATTTTGCTGGGCTCCATACTTATCAGTGTTTGAGTTTATTTTATGTTAATCACCTTAAAAATCCAATCCTTAAAATGTCAATAGAAACAACAAAAATATAAATAAACCATTGCAATGAGCCAAAAAGACCCAATTTAAGAAGGTAAACCTAAAAAAAGTTTTGCCAGAGTGTAAACGGGAAGGATTAAACACTTTGCAAACACAATCTTTTCTTTTTTCTAAAACTATAAACACAACTTCTTTTTCCAAATACGATCAAAAAAACAAACACACACACACACACACAAACAGAAACAGACTGTGGAAATACGTGATTCCCCAAATTATTCAACAAACCGCCATTTGACAGTCTCTTTTGGAAGCTTAGTTTAGTGCATGCAGAGTCCTGCTTTCAAAGCCCAACTTCCTTGGTATTGTAGCTCCTCATTAGATGAGATCTTCTCATGTTAAAATCTGTCTGAGTTTGCCATTTGTAAATTGCATTGTTTGCAGAGTTCAACACTGAACTGGTTGAGTCAAGGATACCTGAGTATTCTTGTTCCAGGTTCCCTAACAGGCTGTAATCTGAATACAAGAGCCTTACTAACAAAAATGTCTCCCCTAAACAAGGGCGATGGTGTTTGACATTCTATCACAAGACTCCTTTTGGATTTTTCTCTTTGACACTGCTTTTACAAAGCATAATTCTTGGGAGGTACAATACATGCTGTTAGCATACCCAAGATGCTGGGGCGAGGTAGGGAATGCGGAAGGATATTGCATGACCTCTTCAAGGATCTCTCCATGTATAGAGGCTCCTCCCACTCCAGCCCCTTCTCTCCACTTCCCAGACTATTGCCAGTCATTCTGCTACAGGCATGGAAACATTTCATACCACCCCTGATCTTTCACCATGCCCTGCATAGCTGCTTAAACTTTCACTTTCTCTCTCTTACACATACACACACACACACACATGTATTACAGTTTTAATGAACTTTTCATTATGCCAAGTTCTTTCATCATTCTGTGTGTGTGTGTGTGTGTGTGTGTGTGTGTTCATCATTCAGTCGTGTCCGACTCTTTGCGAGAGTCCATCAAATTCTCCAAGCAAGAATACTGGAGTGGGTAGCTATTCCCTTCTCTAGGGGATCTTCCCAACCCAGGGATAGTACCTGGGTCTCCTGCATTGCAAGTGAGCCAGGGAATCACTTCCTAACTCCTTCGTATAGGCTTGTTTTCTTCTCCCTGCAGTTCCTTGTTGTTGTTTTTTTTTGCTTGTTAAACTCCTACTTTGTCCTTTAAGATCCAGTTCAAATGACATTTTCCCAGTGAAGTCTTTCTAAGACATTCATTTATTATTTATTCAAGAATTATTTATTGGGTACCTCCCATTTGCCAAGAAGAGCGTTTGGTGTGAGGATTTTAGTGGTAAGCAAAAATACACCAAATTTTTGATAAGTTTAAGGTATAGTGGAGACACAAAGTGAAAGTGAAAGTCACTCAGTCTGTGCCTGACTCTTTGCAAACCCCATTGGCTATACAGTCCATGCAATTCTTCAGGCCAGAATACTGGAGTAGGTAGCCTTCCCTTCTCCAGAGGATCTTCCTGACCCAGGAATCAAACTGGGGTCTCCTGCATTGCAGGCAGATTCTTAACCAACTGAACTATGAGGGAAGCCCAGTGGAGAGACCAATATTCAGTGAATACATACAAACAAATGAGATTCTGTACCTGTGTTAGTGCTATGGAATAGTTTTTCATTGCCATGATCATCTGAAGAGGTAATGTTTGTGTGGAGAGTTGAAGGATGGATACAATTTAGCAAGTAAGGAGGAGGGGATTAGAGTGTTCTAGGCTGAGGGAATAGCCTGTACAAAGGTTGGGATGGGAGGGATTACAGCAAAAAGAAGAGAGTAGAAATAAGCCAGAATTGAATTATGCAATGATTCCTTAGTTGAATCATTAAAAGTGTATAAAATAAAATAAAAAGATAGATATACTAAACTCACAAAAATTAAAATCTTTTGCATTTCAACAGACACCATCAAAAAACTGAAAAGATAACCCATAGAATGGAAGAAAATAGTTGCAAGTCATATATCTGATGAATGGTTTATATCCAGAATATATAAAAAGCTCTTATAACTCAACAACAAAAATACAATCCAATAAAAGTAGGCAAACAATTTGATCAAACATTTCTCCAAAGAAGTTATACAAATATTCAGTAAATATATGAAAAGATATTAAATTTCATTAGTTGTTGTTGTTCAGTCACTCAGCCGTGTATAACTCTTTGCGACCCCATGAACCACAGCACACCAGCCTTGCCTGTCCTTCAGCATCTCCAGGAGCTCGCTCAAACTCATGTCCATCAAGTCAGTGATGCCATCCAACCTTCTGATCCTCTATCATCCCCTTCTCCTCCTGTCTTCAATCTTTCCCAGCATCAGGGTCTTTTCCAATGAGTCAGCTCTTTCCATCAGGTGGCCAAAGTACTGGAGTTTTAGCTTTGGCACCAGTCCTTCTGATGAACACCCAGGACTGATCTCCTTTAGGATGGACTGGTTGGATCTCCTTGCAGTCCAAGGGACTCTCAAGAGTCTTATCCAACACCTCAGTTCAAAAGCATCAATTCTTTGGCACTTGGCTTTCTCTATAGTCCAGCTCTCACATCCATACATGAACACTGGAAAAACCATAGCCTTGACTAGATGGACCTTTTTCGGCAAAGTAATGTCTCTGCTTTTTTTTTTTTTTTTTTTGTGTGTGTCTCTGCTTTTTAATATGCTGTCATATTAAAAAGGTTGATCATAGCTTTTCTTCCAAGGAGCAAGCATCTTTTAATTTCATGGCTGCCGTCACCATCTGCAGTGATTTTGGAGTCCATGAAAATAAAGTCTGTCACTATTTCCATTGTTTCCCCATCTATTTGCAATGAAGTGTTGGGACTGGACGCCATGATCTTTGTTTTCTGAATGTTATTAGGAAAATACAAACCAAAATTATGATAAGATACCACTTCATACCCACAAAGATGGCTATAATAGGTGGATAGAAATAAAGGTTGACAAGAATGTAGAAAACTGTAACCTACATGGCTGGAGGGAATATATGAAACTGTGGAAACTGTGGAGGTATTGGAAAATAGTTTTTCATTAAAAAAAATAGACATCATATGATCTAGCAGTTCCTTTTCTAGATATCTATCCAAGAGCAGCAAAAGATATATGTTCACCCAAAGGTTGTGCATGAATGTCCATGGCAGCATTATTCATGACACCTCTAAAATAGTGACAACCTGAATGTCCATCAGCTGAGGAATGGATAAATAAAATGTGGTCTACCCATACGACAGAATACTATTGTACAATAAAAAGAAACAAAGTACTGAAACATGCTTGCAACATGGATGACCTTCAAAAACATAATACTCAGAGAAAAAAGCCAGTCACAGAAGGATGCTTATTATGTGATTATACTTACATAAAACATCCAGAAAACGCAAGTATGGAGTTGGGATTTTCAGACCAAAGAGTAACTGTATATGGATGCAAGGTTTCCCTGTAGGGTGATGGAAATGTTCTCTATTTAGATTGAGACGATGTTTGTAAAACTCTAAATATATCACAATTTTTTCAATTGTACACTTAAAACAGGTGAAGACTGACTTCTATGGTATGTAGATTGTATTTCAATAAAGTCATCCAGAAAAATCAAAAGCCTGCACAGCTGGAACCCATATTGTGAAGGAGACGTGAGGGGACACCAGAGCAGGGTGATATGGGGTCTTGGAGGCTGCCGTATTAAGAAGCTTTGTTCTTATTCTCAAAGGGGTAGAAGACTATAAAAGGATTTTAATCAGGGATGAGTGATGATGATATAATTAAATTCACCTTTTGAAGAACTCTATGGTTAAAGCACACAAAAAACTTGGAGTTAAAGACACAACAGGTAGATTGTGTATGTGTTTACGTGCGTGGGTGTGTACATACTCACCAAGTCGATATTTCTAATTTCAGAGCTATCATATTTAGTAGTGACTTACTCATTTGTCTGCCTTTATCTATCCATTTCAGTCCTGAATATTCATTGGAAGGACTGATGCTGAAGCTGAAAGTCTAATACTTTGGCTACCTGATGCGAAGAACTGACCCATTGGAAAAGACCCTAATGCTGGGAAAGATTGAAGGCAGGAGGAGAAGCAGACGAGAGGATGAGATGGCTGAATGGCATCACTGACTCAATGGACACAAGTTTGAGCAAGCTGCAGGATTTGCTGTTGGACAAGAAAGCCTAGCATGCTGCAGTCCATGGGGTCTCAAAGAGTCAGACATGACTGAGCAACTGAACTGACTGATCTGTTCTTTTATCCTTTCTTCCTGCAGCTCTGGAAGATGGGAATGATGTCTTATTTAATCTTGTGTTCCAGTACCCAGCCCTTGTCTGGCATCCAACAGGCTCTCAGTCATTATATGATGAATGATGTTCAAAGACCACTGGAACACAGAGCAACCTCAGGACAGGAAAGCCTATTTTTTGAGATTATAGACTGCTTGTCTTCTGTCCAGTTTGGTAGTTTTATAACTGGAACAACATCTCTAGTCAGAAGACTCTGCATCAGTGCCATGCTTCCCACTCTGCCCTAAACTCTTTTGGAATCATTATTTTAGGCACATATAAGTAAGCAAATTGTAATAACATGTTCTCTGTGAGCCTATTGCAGTTGTTCAAATATTGGCAACAAAATTCTAACTTAGGTATTTTCCAAATTTTGTGTACTCTCAGCCTGTAGTCTTGAAAGCCTGTTTCCACAGGCTGAATGTGATTTGTTAGACTGAATAAAATATTGGTAAAATTGATTATGCTACCTGAAACTGATGTATAAAGATATATATATATGTGTGTGTGTGTGTGTGTGTGTGCTAAGTCACTTCAGTTCTGTCCGACTCTTTGTGATCTCATGGACTGTAACCTGCCAGGCTCCTCTGTCCATGGGATTCTCCAGGTAAGAATACTGATATGAGTTGCCATGCCCTCCTCCAGAGGATCTTCCAGACCCAGGGACTGAACCCATGTCTCTTATGTCTCCTGCATTGACAGACGGGTTTTGTACCACT
>NW_011494813.1:2641557-2666216 GCF_000754665.1 Bison bison bison | reverse complement strand
CACACACACACACATGAATATGTGTGTGTGTGTGTATATATATATATATACACACACAAATAATAGGACAGGAAAGCCTATTTTTTGAGAGGCTTATATAATTGATTGTCCACTACAATTCATTTTAAAGGAAAGAAGGGAATGAGATGGAAAGAAACTCATACCGTAGAATAAGGAAAACCAAAGCGATTCCCACCCCAAATCCTAGAGATAGTTCACGTTCAGCCCCGTCATCTCCATTTCACATATACATGTGGTGTTTTGAAAGAGAACTCAAGTCCAGAATTAGGAGCATGAGATCCTGAATGAAATAAAGACCCTATTCTGTTGTATAAAGAGTCATAAACAAAGGGAAAAACAAAAACAGCAAAATCTTTTTGAAAATGAATCGGCTAGAATTATCTCCTACCATTTTACTTATTTAAAAGTCAATTTCATATGATTTGACAAAATTTAAGGAAATTATGCAAAAGAAAACAGTGAGCATTAAGTGAGTCTCATAGCACATTTCTATATATTCTTTTCACTATTTTGACAGAACCTCTATTGAATCTGTACTCCTGGAACTGCAGACTTGGGGTTCAGTGTAACATGTATTACCTAGGTAAGTTACTGGTTGCCGTACAGCTTTTCTTCCACACACAGTTCATGACCTTTGGGGCACAGCCAGAGAGGCACTGAAAAAGAATTTGTCCAGCAACTATTTCAATCAAATGTTCTGTTTAATTTTTTAACAGTTCAAATTGACTGGTTATCTAAATCGGCTGTTGCTGCATTCATATCTAGGGAGGAACCATTGGTGAATGTTTTGATTTGCTGTAATTGACTGGGCTAAAATCTTTACTGCTTTAACCACTTTTTTAATCACTTTATTACATTTTGGAGAACTTTCTCCAATTTGCTTTTCTCATCGAGCTCAACCTTTAAAGATTGCCTAGTGTTCTAAGGTTTAGATGTTTTTGAGTAATTCAAAAGAAAAAGAGGCAAAAGAGGTAAAACTATGTTTCTTTCATTTTGCTATCAGTCAAAAATAAAAGCAGATTTCTCTCAGACGAGACCCCACCCACAAATCAACTTTGAGAAGCATCAAACTGTAATGTAATTTCAAAAGAAAATTTCTTAGAAAATAACATAAGCCGTTATGATTGTACTGCTCAACAATTTGGAATCTATCTGTAGCATAGAGCTTTTATAAAGTCCAGGTGCTGTTTTAAACATTTTAACTTTAATAATTTAGACTACAGGAATGATATAAACCATCTGTATCTTCCTGGTTGTAAGCAGTGAATTTCCTTCTCACAGTTGGACTGCACTTACATTCTATAAGCCAAGGGGGCAGCTAACCTCTCCTTGCATGGTAGCCATCTTTTGTAATAGAATCTGAAATAAGAGTATGTTGTGCATAGTTGTGTTATATGGTCTGAAACTTAAATATGTTTTGAGCAATACTTAAACATTATTGTGCAGTTTAAACTTAAGTTGTTGCAGTTTAAAAGTCAGGAAGATTTTATGAAGACCTCATATTTTGGACTACAAAGACTTAGAACTTTTCATTAGTTATAAAAGTTCACATTTTAGCCATCCAGAGTAAAAATAAAATCCATTAACAGGTGTTAACGGAGAAGGCAATGGCACCCCACTCCAGTACTCTCGCCTGGAAAATCCCATGGCGGGAGGAGCCTGGTAGGCTGTAATCCATGGGGTCGCTAAGAGTTGGACACGACTGAGCGACTTCACTTTCACTTTTCACTTCCATGCATTGGAGAAGGAAATGGCAACCCACTCCAGTGTTCTTGCCTGGAGAATCCCAGGGACAGAGGAGCCTGTTGGGCTGCCGTCTATGGGGTCGCACATAGTCGGAAACGACTGACGCGACTTAGCAGCAACAGGTGTTAAGAATGGTCTACCAAAAGTTGTTGCTATCTCAGGCCATTTGGTGAGGCACACTTAAGCACATTTCTTAATGAATGCTCAAAGGTGCCATCAGAGGTGACACGACGGGTCATGATATCTTCCCTGAGCTGGCAATTAACAGAGCTAGCACTTCAGACATCTCATAAATAATCAGGAAGAGAGTTAAAGGCAAGGCAGAAGGGTACTCACGTCTGTAAGCCTGAGACCACCTTCAGCAAGTGGGAGATGAATTGGGTAGAACAGGATAATGCTTATCAGGATGCATTCAAGTATTGTGGAGAGTAGTTTAAAAAAGGAATGATGAGTATCAGCAAACGGAGCAAGGGTGCCGAGTCAGCGTGCAGAATCGGTAGTAAGGCAAGAGTCATCAAGAATGGGAAGACATCACAGGAGAGAGGGGTAGTACTTGATGTCATGCTTAGAGGTCTCAAGGCAACATCAGGGTCTCACCTCCCAACACACCAGATGTCTTGGTGTGCTTGGCTAGGTTCTCTTCCTAGGAGGTACTCAGGGACTTGTCCCTGGGGTCAGGTGACACCCTGCGACAAGCAGCCACTCTGCAATGCTGAGATATGTGAGCTTCTGTCGTCCTTGTACTCATGCAGCTTGCACTTTTCCATGCCAGACACTGCAATTTCAGGCAGGTAAAAACAAGACTGTTAAGTAAAAGGAAATGTCTATTGGAAAGAACAATTCAGCAACTTTACACAATGCTGAGTCCTGGGTTAATTTCAACATGTCAGGAAAAAAACGATCTAGCCACGCATGATAAAACAACTTTGACAGTTTGATGGAGGTCTAGTATGTAGCGGCTGGCAGCAACCCGACCATGGTCAGCTGCGTGAAGCGGGAGCCAGGTGCTCCTTTGCTTCAGGAGAGGCGTGGCTGCCCACACGATAGTCACTACTGCCCAAATACTCCAGCAGAATACAAGACCATGACCATGACCTGTATGGTGAAGGCACACTAGTCAGGATAGAGGAATCAAGGCATTTAAGAGCCATGTGATATCATCACTATACATGTATATTCACACATATGTATATATACATATGCACACACTTTTAATGATTCTGTAATTAGAAAATACATGATAAACACAAGGAACTGTATTAAATACTTTGTAATAATCTATAATGAAAAAGAATCTAAAAAAGAATATCTGTTTATATATATATATCTGAATCACTTTGCTGTACACCTGAAACTAACACAATATTGTAAATCAACCGTACTTCAATAAAAAATAAAATGAAGATACATGATAGAAATAAAATTAAAACCACTAATACCCTTTCAGCTCTGAAATTGTTGCAGAGTGGAGTTATGTTTATCCTTTGAAAAAGAAATCCTGAAACTTTAAGAAAAAAACCACAGCTCAGGTCACTAAACATTTATTGAGCACCTACTATGTACAGGCTAGGTGTTACAAAACAATTCACAAAACATAGGTCTGGCCAGAAGCTAGTGGGCTTCACCAGAATCTAGTGAGAAATACTGTATAAATAACTAACTAAAACATACGAAAGAGGGTGAGACGCTTCTAGTAGAGGTGCGTGCAGTAGTAAGGTACGATGGCAGATGGGGACATTATTTTTGTAGAATATCCATGATGTGCTGTCTCATGTGTGTCATAGTTGTACCTAATGCTTAACGCCGTAGTGGAAATAATGGAAGTTGTCCAGTTCAGGTCAATTCAGTCACTGTGGGTTGGAGTATAGACACTTTAGGGTGAATAATTGACTCAGGGTTCAGGGTCAGTTATTGGAAAGGTCAAACTTCACATAGAACTTTCTCCTCTCTCAAGGAAATTCAGAAGGTTGTTTGAGTGTAGAGGGGTGGTGTCTGGTTGTCTGAGTGCTGCCTCTTTTCTCTCTGGTCTCTGCTGAGATGTCCTCTCCCCTGTGATCTATGGCCCTGGTTCCTGTCCTGCAGTGTCTGCAGCTGCTGTACCCAGCTTTGTCTGCCTGTGGGGAGTGCCAGAATCTCCTGCTGTCTGAGCCCTAGGTTCCGGAGGTGTGAGTCCTCTGTACCTTCTTTACCTCACCCAGCACTTAGAATACCCCACCTGTGGAATCTCCCCCAAAATAGGACATCTAGGAAATCGGGGATGGAGGTTGTTATGGAGGTTGGGCTGTTTCTCACCCTGCATATTTCATGCTGCCATATTTTTATTTCTATCACAATTATCCCAAACAAAAGTTGGAAATAGTGTGAGGCAGCCTCCTCCCAGAATCCCAAGTGGGAAACCTGGTCAGGCTCCTCTGTTCTCAGCATCCTTATCTGGATCTCCATCTTGGAGCATCTCTTGCCCTTTGTAGGAAACCACCCAGAGGTGTCAGGGAACATGTTAGGTCACTATCTGGGTTTCCTTTCCCTCCAGCCTCCTCCATTCATACTTGGAAAGGATGAGAAAATGACATTGCTCCCCCTGTGCTCTCCAGCACAGTGGTTTAAAGACCATTTTTTGAAGTTTAAAGGAAGTGTTTGGAACTCAGGAAGAACTTTTACTCTAAAAAGCCAAGCTCTTGCAAATCAGAAGATCTTTGATTTCAAACTCAGGTACCTGGTTATTGTCTAGAATAGACTTTGTATTTTCAATTGCATTCATTCTCCCTAGAAGCAGTTAATGGATGCCTTAGGTAGGCAACCGCAGAGTCTAGTACCTTCCTTCTAGTACCTTCTTCAGTGTGAATGGATTACTATCGTCTTTCATTGTCTTAATTATTTTACAACTCAGGAAGTTGTAGAAAACTGATGCAATGTAAATGATTCTTGTTAAATGAAATGCAAGTAAGATTTGTCTGGTGAAGACACAACCAATTAATGCCTACTGACCACTTTGCATCCGTTAGCAAATTCACTTCAGCATCTGTAATAGCATAGTATGAGGGTGAATATTAATTCTCCTTTGTGCCAGTTATAACAGCTAAACATTTTCCTTATTAATTACTGAGTTTAAGAATTTTTGTTATGCATTCATTTTATATTTGTATGAGAATTATTTTACTTTTTAAACATTCATTCTTTAACTGCTAAGGGGTTTAATATTTAAAGAAACTCATCAAATTGCCCAAGTTAGACTGGTGTCTCAGATGTTAAAGAATCTGCTTGCAATGCAGGAGACCTAGATTCAATCAATGGGTTGAGAAGATCCCCTGGAGAAGAGAATGGCAGCCCACTCCAGTATTCTTGCCTGGAGAATTCCATGGACAGAGGAGCCTGGTGGGCTACAGTCCATGGGGTTGCAGAAAGTTGGACACAACTGAGCGGCTTTCACTACTACGTTACTAGACAAGTAGTAACTGATAGAAGCAAAATTTGAACTTACATGTTTGATTCTAAATCCAAGCTCCTAAATGCTGTATTGCTCAATGACTAAGACATAAAGAAATCTGAAAAATATCTTAAAGGTTCCTATTCAGGTGTTCGAAAAATAAGAATTCCAGAAGTTTCACATGATTAATTTTCTTTACTACATTTGTTAACGCCCATGAGAGATAATCTACTTTGTGCCTCTGATGAGAGATAATCTACTTTTTCTACACTGCAATTTTAAGGGAAAAAAAATTGTGAAACTCAACTTTCAATTTTATAAAAAGCAACCCACCTACCAGGTCAACTGGTTGTCAGGGAAAAAAAAAAAAACTATGGCATTTCTGGACATATATAGACTTCTCCAAGTCTCATATATTTTTAATGTACAAAGTACTATGCACTGTGGGAAAAGCTATGAGTCATACCTAAGAAGAACTATCTCTAATTTTTATGCCACATAATTAGATACTCCATAAGGAGATGAGGGAAAATAAAAGTAACATAAAGATAACTTAATATTTTCTCTGGAGAGAGTTTGGTTAATATCATCTCAAATTTATACCTAAGTATCTTAAAAAGCATTCCTCGAAACATCACCTACATCCAGATATAGAACAAAGAATCCTTTGAGAAGATCAGAGCAACATTTTAGCTGTGTCATTTGTCACCATTTCATAGTGTAACAAATATCACATTTATTCAACCACATTTGAAATAGACCCTCTTTTCTTAAAAAAAATTCACAGTTGTATGTTTCAAAAGTGTTGAATTTTGCTAAATAAGCCTAACCACCTGTGTCAACTCATATTTTTAAATAAATTTTGAAAAATTCAAAGGGACAATAAATACATATCTCCAAAAAAAAAAAAGATTAGTTAGTGCTAGAAAAGTTTTTTTCTGAAAAGAATTGTATGATCTTCATCTTAGGAATTATTTGAAAAAAAGAAATGAATCCAGTTCTCTTGATTTTGGGTATATGATTGAATAACTTTAGAACAATCTAAAGGAATAACTTGAGAGGAATATACTATTCCACTGTTTTTTCTTTTTTAAGTCTAATAGGAGAGGAAGGACATATTGTAATACTCATTCTTCATATCTAAGAGAACTCTAGGTTTTATTCAGGTAGTAAGTGGAGCCCCTTGATCTCAGTGAAAGTATACCCTCCTCAGTCCTAGGGGGAAAAAAGTATGACTGCTTTAATCAACACTGGTATAATGAGTTGGAGCCACCTATTCCCCTTAGCCAGTTTAGGTGTGAATGGGACATTCAGTTTCATCAAAGAGATATAATAAAGATTCTGTTGGGGCTAAAAATTAGACCTTGGTGAAACAGCTTTTTGTTCTTATCCCTTTTTTCCTTGATTGGGATACTAGAATAAGGTCACAGTGACTGGAGCTGCAGCAGCCATTTTATGACCATAAAGCAAAAAGCCAACACCAAACCTGATGATATTACTGAGCTCTCAGTATGTGAGAATACATACTCACAATTGCCCATCTACCTCCCAACATTTAATGTGAGTTAATTCAATGTTTTTATCGCTTAAGTTGCTTTTTGTTGGGTTTTCTATTGATTTTGCTGAAAGCATTCCTAATAAGCTCTACTTTTAATTTCCTAACACGTTTGCTTTTAATTTTCATGGCCAATTTCTCAATAGAGTAAGTTTGTTGTGTTGGGTCTTTGGTATCATTGTTCATATTCTGCTGAGAAAAACCATTCTGTACTGTGAATAGAAACAGAAACACTAAGGGGATGGTACAAATTGTTGCCATTTGCTTGCTCTTCAAGGCCAGGCCCAAGGTGAACTTCACATCTAATGATCTCTTCCGGCTGCTCAGAGGGAATCTTAGCAACAAGGACCACGATCACTTCCACAGCTAGGGAGTTTGGCTTCACTGGGGAGAGAGTTCTGTGTTGCTTCCAGTTCCAACAAGGCCGCAGTGCTTAGCAGAGGTGAACACTTAATGCCAGAAACACCAACAAAGGAAGAAAATCTTTCCTATAGCCATCCACTTGGAATACATTTTTAATTTCTCCCTTTCTGTTTTGGACAAAGTAGCCAACCTAGTGACTGCTAGAATCAACCAAAATTCTCAACTGCTGGTTCATCCCTTAATTCAAATACCTCAGCACAATGGATTAATGTGTTTGGCAGAATTTGAAGACTCTTCCCTGGTATAATTACAACACACTTTTGAATGTGCTCTGAGTTGGAGCTTGAGGAGAATATGGAAAATATTCCACTAGAGGAGAACATGGATAAAAAGAATCCATTGTGTATCTGTCTTGACTTTACTATTTCATACTGAGGAATTCAATGGGATTTGAGTAGGTATATGATATATTGTTCTTTCCACCCTCCTGCTTAGAGACTTTCCTTTTCTATTGTGAAACAACACTGCAATTTTATGAAGATCCTCAGGAGAAAAAAAAACTCATTTTAAGAAATAGAGAAAAACAATCTCTAGGGGAAAAAAGCAGTGGAAGACCATGAGGAACTGTGATAATTCCAGGAATTTGGAAAAGTTAACTTTTGTATTTGATGTATCACTGAGATTAGAGGCCCATCTTCAGTTTCAAACCTGTTGAGTAACTCTTTCTATCATTAGCCAATAAACATCTCCTTCATCACATTTTTGTGATGCATTACCAGGGTTATAGAGTTTCTATTTGAGTATTTTCCCCAAGGCTCTACTGCCTAAGGAAGGAAGGAGTTAATGCCCTTGGCCATCAGCAGAAAAGTTACAGGCAGAAGGAAAATACATGATTGAAGAACTGAACACTTAATTACATATAGAGGTATTAAAAGACAGATACCTTGAGCTACCAGGCCACGGGACAATGGATCAGCAGTTTTAGAATCTATTTCTGACTCTGTCATTGACTCAGGAGACTGGTTAAGTCCAATATATCTGTTTTTCAAAACTGTATTGCATCATGGCAATCCTCATCAGATCAGATCAGATCAGTTGCTCAGTTGTGTTCGACTCTTTGTGACCCCATGAATCGCAGCATGCCAGGCCTCCCTGTCCATCACCAACTCCCGGAGTTCACTGAGAATCAAGTCCATCGAGTCAGCGATACCATCCAGCCATCTCATCCTCTGTCATCCCCTTCTCCTCCTGCCCCCAATCCCTCCCAGCATCAGAGTCTTTTCCAATGAGTCAGCTCTTCACATGAGGTGGCCAAAGTACTGGAGTTTCAGCTTTAGCATCATTCCTTCCAAAGAAATCCCAGGGCTCATCTCCTTCAGAATGGACTGGTTGGATCTCCTTGCGGTCCAAGGGACTCTCAAGAGTCTTCTCCAACACCACAGTTCAAAGACATCAATTCTTCAGCACTCAGCCTTCTTCACAGTCCAACTCTCACATCCATACATGATCACAGGAAAAACCATAGCCTTGACTAGATGAACCTTTGTTGGCAAAGTAATGTCTCTGCTTTTGAATATGCTGTCTAGGTTGGTCATAACTTTCCTTCCAAGGAGTAAGCGTCTTTTAATTTCATGGCTGCAGTCCTCATAGACTTGGTATAAATGATGCTTACTGAGCACCCAGACTCAGAGCAGTAAGTATATAGATGTTTGCCTTCAGATAAGTGGGAAGAACATAATATGAAATCAAACAATTATCCAAAAGCGTTAACAAAGGCATATACAGGAAAGAAGGAATAGGCTCTGAAGCTGGAAATCTTCATTTTAAGGCTCTTGCAATGGTTTTATTTTCCCTGAGAGTTTGTGCATATAGAAAGGGGCTAAGGTTTATGGAATATCATTTCCATGTGCCCAGAACTTAATACACTCTGTTTGCTCTGAAGCCTATGGTAGACAGTGTCTCTGTTCTACAAATGGGAAAGCTGTGCGTGGCTTTGCCTAGAAACCTTGCTAAAGCTCCTAGTGTGGGTGACTCTCAAGCCTGTACTTAATGCCTTTTACTTCATGGACCTAAAAGTATTTCCCAAAGGTGAATGTTATTGCCAACCAGTTAACACTGCTTTCCTATTTCCCCTTCCCCAGTTCAACTTTATCTCTTAAATTCCCAAGTTAGAGCTGGAAATATGGGGATTCCCAGACTCCTTGAGATTCAACTGTGCACAGTTTAGGTGATCAGATAGTCTCACAAATACGAAAATCCTCTCATAAGGTGAGGGAGGTCCTCTGGCAGAGGTAATTCAGACAGGGGACAGCTCAAGGACCTTGGTTTCTTGCTCTGTTCAGCTGTCTCTGAAACAACTTGTCTCCTTAGCACACGGTCTGTGAATGACAGGCCTTCCCTCTTCTGTTTCTGCTCCTTTTCCCTATATAGTTTAGTAGCAGAGTTTACTATCACCTGTGCCTAAATTAAACTTGGGATGAGCTGGACTCTTTAGCAAAGCATTGCAAAATCTTCTGCTTCTACAGCTTCTCTGAATGGTTGCTCTACTGTTTCTTGATGATGAGCCTGCCCTTTCACACACAAACCCTAGCTCTCCTGCAGCAGATTCTTTACCGGCTGAGCCACCAGGGAAACCATGGGACCAAATACAATCTGGAGCAAACTTTGGAACACTGCCAGTCAGTATCCAACCAGAGAAGCAGATCCAGGAGGAGATAATATATAAGACACATACCACAAGGAGGGCTTCCCAGGTGGCACCAGTGGTAAAGAACCCCACCTACCAAAGCAGGAGACGTAAGAGATGGGGGTTCAATTCCTGGGTCAGGAAGATCCCCTGGAGGAAAGCATGGCAACCCACTTTAGTATTCTTGCCAAGAAAATTCCATGGACAGAGGAGCCTGGTGAGCTACAGTCCATAGGGTCGCAAACAGCTGGACGTGACTGAGTGATTTAGCATGAACGCACGAACATACCACAAGGCATTGGCTTAGGTTCTGGTGAAGGCTGGCTCAGGACTGTCAGAAAGGGAAGGAACTCACTGCATAGGCTGACATTGCTGTCCAAAGGTGGAATTTCTTCCTCATCAGCTCTTCTCTTAAGGCCTTTTAGCTGCTCAATCTGGCCCACGTGGATTATTTCAGATAATCTCCTTTGAAGTCAACTAATTATGGGCTTTAGTCACATCCCTGGGTTGGGAAGATCTCCTGAGAAGGAATTGGCAACCCACTCCAGTATTCTTGCCTGGTAAATCCCATGAACAGAGGAGCCTGACGGGCTTCAGTCTATGGGCTGCAAAGAGCTGGACACGACTTAGCAACTAGGGATACACACACACAAGATACCTCACTGCAATACCTAGTAGTGTTGATTGTATAACCGGAGACTGTAGCCCAGCTAAGTTATCCTATCAAAAGGCCACTGCAGACATGGAGTATTGAGTTGTATCAAGTTTTCAGAAGCCAAAGGATGCATGAAAGCAGGTGGGAGAGCTGCAGCAGTACAGGGGAGGAAGTGGGTGGTGGAGGGGGTGGGTGGCCAAGGTAAGAGAAATAGCACCATGTCAGAACTGTCCAAAGCAGGCCTGTGTTCTGCCTGCCTCCCCCCACCTGCACTGGGTGGTGGGGCTCTCATTCCACTCCCATCAGAGCTCTGTATTTACAACACTGTATTTACATATCACAGTGATACATGATATTCGTAAGAGATTTATGGAGGCTCAGACAGTAAAGAATCTGCCTGCAGTGCAGGAGACCAGGTTCGATCCCTGGGTTGGGAAGATCCCCTGGAGGACATGGCAACCCACTCCAGTATTCTTGCCTGGAAAATTCCATGGAGAGAGGAACCTAGTGGGCTACAGTCCACAGGATCACAAGGAGTCGGACCCAACTAAGCAACTAACAGTATAATTATAAACTAATTCTGGCTCTTTGATAACACAATAGGAAACTAGAAGAGTCTGCTTCAAGTTAAATATGAGGCCAAACAGCAGCAAAAGACACTTTCGTTCTACAAAGTAGACACTGAATCTAAAATTAAAACATGCAAAAATACTAGATCTCATTGACCCCCAAATATTTTTTTCTTTACTGAGCTTCTTTTCTATTGCATTTCAAAATGCTTAGCCTGGCAGTCAAATCCTTCTATTAGTTAACATTACCTTTCCTCTTCTGTCTGGTTTTACTGAGATGTTGCATCTGTCATCCACATCTTACTGCTTTTGAGCTTTAAGAACGTTGTATCCACTTTTGGGTAAGGAGTGTCTCAGGAGAATTATGGACTTAACTACGGACTCAGGTTATGAGGATGATAGTCGTGGTGGAGCCATGAATTATGCCATGATCTCAAAGAAACTAATACAAATAGTACATTCATTTTCAAATAGTCCACTCAGACTGCTAAAAATAAATACACTTTTAAACTTTTTGCTAGAATTATACTACTTCTCAGGAAAAAGACTGGTTGGAGAAGTCAAAGGTTATAACATTTGACAGTTTTAAGTAATGGGGAAAAATAACCAAATGAAAGAGTGAAGAATGAGTGAAGATATATTTGACACAAGTGTTGGAGAGAATGTGGAGAAAAGGGAACACTTATGCACTATTGGTAGGAATGTAAACTGGTTCAGCCACTATGGATCAAGTATGGAGAGTCCTCAAAAAATTAAAAATAACACTGCCATATGACCCAGCAATTCCACTCCTGGGTATTTAACTGAAGAAAACAAAAACACTAATTAGAAATGATATATGCATCTCTATGTTCATTGTAGGATTATATACAATAGCTATGATATGGATACCTTCCCTGGTGGCTCAGAGGGTAAAGCATCTGCCTACAATGAGGGAGACCTGGCTTCAATCCCTGGGTCGGGAAGATCTCCTGGAGAAGGGAATGGCAACCCACTCCAGTATTTTGCCACCACCTGACTTCCCTGCTGGCTCAGACGGTAAAGCGTCTGTCTACAATGAGGGAGACCCGGATTCGAGGCCTGGGTTGGGAAGATCCCCTGGAGAAGGAAATGGCAATCTACTCCAGTACTATTGCCTGGAAAATCCCATGGACAGAGGAGCCTGGTAGGCTACAGTCTATGGGGTTGCAAAGAATTGGACATGACTGAGCAAGTTCACTGAATAACTGAATGATATGGATACAACCTAGATGCCTAGCAATAGATAAATGCATAAAGAATATGTGGTATATGTATATAAAGGAATATTACTTGGTCATCAAAGAGAACGAAATCTTGCCATTTAGGACAACATGGATGGACCTATAGGGTATTATGTTTAGTGGAATAAGGTTAGACAGAGAAAGATAAATACTGTGTGATTTATATGTGGAATCTAAAAAACAAATGAACAAATATAACAAAACTAAAACGGTTATAGACACAGAGGGTAAACAAGTGGTTGGCAGGACAGAGGGGGTTGGGGGAGGAAAGAAATAGGTAAAAGAGATTAAGAAGTACAAACTTCCAGTTACAATACAGACGACTCACTGGTATAAAATATACAGTGTGGGGAATATAGTCAATAACTGTGTCTTTGTATTTAATCAACTTATCTTGGTTGATCATTTTGGGGGAGGAAAGAAATAGGTAAAAGAGAGTAAGAAGTACAAACTTCCAGTTACAATACAAACAACTCACTGGTACAAAATATACAGTGTGGGGAATATAGTCAATAACTATGTCTTTGTATTTAACTAACTTGTGTTGGTTGATCATTTTGAAATGCATAGAAATATCAAACTGGTATGTTGTATAACAGGAACTTATATAGCATATAGGTCAACTGTACTTTCAGATCAAATAAGCAAACAAACTCATAGAAAAAGAGATCAGATTTATGGTTACCAGAATTGGGCCAGGGTTAGGGGAGAGATCGGATAAAGGCAGTCAAAAGGTACAAACTTCTAGTTATAAAATAAGTACTAGGGATTTAATGTAAAACATGATAAATATAACAAATACTGCTATATTATATATGAATGTTATTAAAACAGTAAATTATAAGAGTTCTTATCACAAGGAAAACATTTTTTTCTATTTCCTTAATTTCGTATCCATATGAGATGAGGGATGTCCATTAAATCTATTATGATAATCATTTTATGGTGTATGTGAGTCATGTCATTATGCTGTACACCTTAAACTTATACAGTGCAGTATGTCAATTATTTATCTTAATTCAACTGGAAGAAAATAAATAAAATAGGGATGGAAATAAGTAAAGAGGGAGGAAAAGGAATAAAAAGGTTAATCTTCCCTGATCAAAACCACTGATTATTTCTCAAAGATTATGACATGAATGCTGAGGATGCCATGATCTCAGATGTGAGTACACAGGGACAGTCAGATCTATAGCATGGTTAGCATGTTATTGTTTCTTAATTTTTTATGAAGCTAAGATACATGATTTCTTAATATTGTGACTATTTCATAAGTGTGGATTGTTAAAAATCTGGAATACAACAAAAGTAGAAAGAATGTGGGAACATAGATGGAATGAAATTTTTATTGGATAGTAATAACTATCTTATAAAACATGAATCCTGGGGTGAGGAGAAGGAATAATAAATGTTGTGCCTGATGGTGAAAAGTTTAGGAACTATTACAATATATAATGTTCTTGCAGTTTATTGGATTTGTTCTGATGTCATTTATTAAAACATTTTATTGCCCAAACCTTGTCTTTATAACTTCCACACCTGATCCTTAGTAAAAACATATCCTAAAGATATTTCAGTGCATATGATTAAAAACAAAACAGAAAGCCACTGGAAATATAAAGATTGCAAATGTTAAAAATGGGCAAACAGCTTTAAAAATACTTGCTCTAAATATTTACATCATGTGATATATTCTCAGAAATACTAGTAGAGTTGTCTTTATGTAGAAGCATCTGTGAATTCTTCTCAGATATCTCTACCTTTTCCTGGTTGCCCAGTCATACCAACTGTTCTGAGCCCAAATACATGATTTTCTTCCCTCTTGAGCTATTTGGGTATTCTGTTTATGCTTAAAAACCTTTGCATGCTTAACTTCAATGTGCTAATGCTAAGGACTTGGCCCTACCTTCATTCTGTTTTGTTTTCTAATAATCAAATCAAACTGAAATTGAATTCCTCAGTCTAAGAGATGGGACTTTCTGTCACCTTCTGGTTCCCAAGAGTTTTCTTTCTTGATGACAGAGAAATTGAGGCAGGATTACATAAGCATTGTTTCTGGGGGAGTTTTCCCTCTCTCTCCACATCCCTTTTTTTCTTTTGCATCCAAAGATGAAGACTTCATTAATTCATGTGAAATTGAATCACAAATGGTGGAATGCTAGGCTACCCCAAGCCAGGGGAGGAAGAAGAACAGCAGTCTCTGGAGGATGGAGACTCCTTTTTGTATCCATATTGGAAGTTGCCAACTTTTTTTGGATAAAATCTGCTATAAGTAGATAGAGTACATGTCCTCCTACTTTCTCAGATTCTTCAGAGCTAAGCTGTAGATATTACCTCTTTAGCCTCTTGCCTGACCACCTAGAGTGATCTTTCTCTTTTTGGAATTATTGTAATATGTGTGGTCTGAAAACAATCCAGGTTTTGATTTTATATAGGCTTGTACGGCTCACTAGGAATTTGTATATTCTTTTCTTGAAGTACAGTGAGATCATGTCTCTGCTTTCTTTTGCATCTCTGAACACAACTGGCATTGAAGACAGTGTAGCATAGACCAAGTTCATGTACTCTTCATCCTTTCCCTTTCAGATAGTCTAGCCCCCTCAGCTACCCTGGCAACCTCCCATCTTATGCCTTTTGTTTCTAACTCTTCTCTTTTCTGTCAATATGTAGCTTCTCAGTGCCTCTTTCCTTTAGAGTCTTATTATCTGTTCTATAAGAGGGTAGTTAATATCTAATTAGTTAATTCTGTGAAATTAACTACACATATGTGAAATTAACAATCATATGAAATTGCCTTTTTTTTTTGACCTACCAAATAGCACTTTTAAATGATTTAACCTGATAGGTGAAATTTTATTACCTCTCACACATGACAGCTGGGGACACAAAATTATATTCCAGAGGAATGAATTCATAACAAAGTAATTTAGCTTTAGCAGTCTAGCAGGGGAAATATTTTGGGCATTAAAATGCTTTGACACCTCTCAATGACTTCCCTGGTGGCTCAGATGGTAAAGCGTCTGTCTACAATGCAGGAGACCCAGGTTCGATCCCTGGGTTGGGAAGATCCCTTGAAGAAGGAAATGGCAATCCACTCCAGTACTATTGCCTGGAAAACCCCATGGACAGAGGAGCCTGGTAGGCTACAGTCCATGGGGTCGCAAAGAGTAGGACATGACTGAGCGACTTCACGTTTTAGCTAGTCTGCAATGCAGAAGGTCAGGCCCTTGCCTGGAAACATACCACCAGGACACTTAATATCTGATGACTTTTTTCTTCCTCTGATGTGTTTCACATTAACAATATAGGCTAGAAATTGCCTGTTTGACATCAAGACAAATGGAAAGAGCCACAAATAGATGAAAGCTTACTTTTGCTACCAAATCTCTCTCACAGTCCTAAAGTTCAAATGAGTAGACTGAACAAGATTGTAGGAAATGTGGAGAACATTGGAGAACAAGGCCCTTTCAAGAAATTCTAAATCCATCAAATAACTGTTTACAAACACTTGCAGGGTCATTTAAAATGAATTCTGTCTTTGGGGCCTTGAATAACCAACTTGTATGAGTTTTCCCACCTGTACACTGAGAAGGTTGGACTAGACAAATATGGGGCTTTCAGAGTTTATATTCTACAAAAGTCACTTTGTAAAGATTTCTAGGCAATGTTTCTTTATAACCTTGAAAGTAAAATTAGAAGTCATTAAAATCACATAATGCCCATATCCCATGCATTAAGTCTCAATTCTTACCTTCCTTGGTCTGAATTACTGAGGGTTCATTCATTCTGTTTTAATGGAGCGAATTCCTTTTGTGTTTGTAACAAAGCAGATTCCTATTTATATTGCCTTGTTACAGTTTGGAGTTTTTGAAAAGAATTTGGTCATATTTTAGAAAGCCAGATGGCCAAAAAATTGAGAATAGCTTTAGAACTCTTATTGAGGCTCTTCTAGCTCTTTTTAACTTGGAGGGCATCATGTTTAGTCTGCTCTAGTGGCACTTCTGTGAGCTTCCCAGTGGCTCAGTGGTAAAGAATACGCCTACCAATGCAAGAGACAGATGCGGGTTTGACGCCTGGGTCAGAAGATCCCCTGGAGGAAGAAATGGCAACCTATTCCAGTATTCTTGCCTGGAAAATCCCATGGACAGAGGGCCTGGTGGTCTACAGTCCATGCGGTGGCAAAAGAGTCAGACACCAACTCAGAGACTAAATAACAAGAGTGGCACTTTTATTTTGCTTTAATTATCTCTATATCTGTACCTCTTATCAGACTATCAGCCGACTGAGGAGAGAAACAGCATATAACTCACTTTGTACCCACTGGAGAACCTGGCATAATACCTTGCGCAGAGTAGGTGCTCCCCTAATAGTCATTGAATTTCCTTAAACTATAACTGTAGAATTTCAGAGCCAGAGGAGAACCTCTGGAATCATCACAAACATTTTCCAAGTAGGATAGCTGAGGCCCAGAGGAGGTAAGTCATTGGCTCATCGTGATGCAGACGTTACATCACAAAGACCCATACCGGTTTCAGAGTCTCTGGGATCTAGCCCTGTTGGCTTGGTTTCAGAAATATTTAAGGGAGACCCACCTGAATCGTCCCTGTTCTGAATGGCTCCAACCATGATGTGGTTACACTTGCAAGTACAAGAAAACACCCTTTTATTTCTTCCCTGTTTGGTGGCTTGATTCATGATGTAGCAGTAACCCGCTTTCCTGTTGTTATAGTCACTTTCTCCTTTCCCCCAAGTAAAGCATCTGTATTGTGTTGCATACACGTGTGCCTCAGAGGAAATAGTGATTCGGTAACAGATGGATGGTCCCTGAAAATAAAGTTTGTTGATAAGTAGAGGCTGTTGCAATAGACCAAATCCAACAGACCTTTGAGTGTTGGTATAACCTCTCCAGACCCCAGCCCCACATTTCATGCCGCATCCACACATCACCAAGCTCCACCAGCCTAGTAGGTTGAAGCGGAAGAGGCTCTTTAAAACTAGCCCCCTATGGTTTTGAAATTATATTGCTTGCTGTTTCCTGCTATAAAACATTAAGAGAACTAAAATATTTTCAGATGTGAGTTTTCATAGTAACTTCCTTTCATCTTATTGCAAGAGTAATATAAGTTTATTACAGAAAAAAAGAAAATACAGATAAGAGAGAAAAAAAAAAAAACAAAATAAAATTCAACTGGAATCCTATCACATTGAGACACGGAGATAACCAGAGCCAACATTTTGGTATATATGCACACAGACTTACGTGTATTACATCGTTTTCACAAAATATTCTTCCTTGATAACACAAGTATAAATTTTTGTTAATGTATATATTATAGCCCAGTGAATTGTTGTACCCTAGTTTATCAATTTTTTTTCCTGTTGCATGTGTGGACTATTTCCAAGATTTCCATATTTAATGATAATGTAAGCACATTTAGTAAGCATTATATTCGTTACTTTTTCCTGCCTTTAGCTGCTCTTGTTTTAGCATTTTAAAACCCTGACCAGATCATTTAAAAAGTCTGTTATGCAGCATCATTTTTATAAGCTAGTATATAGCTAGAGATTCTGCTAAAGTGATCTTCTTAGGAAACAGCATGTATGAATAGGTAGTCTGTTTCACTATCATGTGTCTCTGAGTAATCCAAGCTAGCTCATGATAACTGGGAAATGAATACTCTGGATATACTGAGAATTTTCATGTGAAACTTTCCAGCGGACTTTACCCCAGCATGATCATGTTTTACAGCATCAAATAATAATAAAGCACAAACTACACAAGTACCACTAGCCTCCAGTTGCAGAGGCATCTAATACCACGTGGGTGCCCTTGACCATAAAACCTTCGTTCAGGATTTAGCCATGTGCTCTGTCCTTGCAGTCCGTGCTGTGATGTCCTCCCAACATGTGGGCATTTTGTCCAGGCCACCATAACTCAGTAGCCTCAACCTTTCCTCAGTTTTTTTTCCCACCAAGCTACCTTTATCATTAAAAAAAAAATTCAATGTCTTTTAGCTGTGCTAGTATTTTTATTAGACTTATTTTTTATTGATACTCTGATTACAAAGTTGCATAGATTTTGAGTGATTTATACCTAATTTTCTTTTTTTCTATTAGACCTGTTGTTTTTAGTACAATTTTCCAGGGTTTGAAGTTAGTTACTTGGAAACACACATGTTGTGTAGAAGCCAAAAGCTTTATCTCATGCTGAGGCTTTTGAGTAGACACAGCAGAATAAAATCAGGTCACTCATAATTCCTCCCCTGATACCTCACAAAATGAGCCTCCTTTACTCCCAACCAAAAGGAGAAAGAGTAAAAATACCACTAGTAAGCTGATAAGGAAACCAATAAAATTACATGACATAAAATTTAGCAAAAGAATATTTCAATGTGGTTTTTAATTACCACCCTTGTGCTTCAAAAACACAGTACCAGGGAAAGAAGCTAAAGATTCACCCTTATATGTCCTTGTGTGAAAGGAAGTCTTCTAAAAAATGAGTATATAATTTTAGAAAATTAGAGGAAAAAATTTTAAGACTAACAGTTCCTAGCTACTACCATCAGCAGCTTACTAAAGATGTGGAAAAAAATTTTCTCTTCAGCAATTTTTAGGAGTCCATGCTTTAAAGATCCAAAGGGAGTATGCCCCCAGGGAATAAGATACACTTCAGCTAGGGCTGGGGTGGGGTGGTTCTGAATCTGGGACAGGTCAGTTAGAAAAATCAGGAGGGAGAACAGAGCTTAGGTTATCTAACAAAAGTTTTTCAGTTTACAAAAGACAGGTAATAACATAAGTTCCCAGTTTACAAATGGTCTCTTAGAGTGAGAGATAAAGTGGGATCAGGTAAAAGAGAGTAGCATGCAGAAAACTTTTCCACCTGTATTAAACTTTTTGGAAGTTTTGAATTGAGCTGTCAACTTGGAATATGAAAATAATTAGAAACAATATGGTAATCATGCAAATAGTTTGTCTCTTTCCTTCCAAAAAGAGGAAAAACATACATGTGACAAGATCTTTAATTTACTTATGGACAACTGAGATGTGTAAGGAAACTTTAGATTATTTATTTTTTCTATAACTGCTCTGGGTTTCTTCAAGCACCCAACCCAATGGGTAGCAGCAGAAGAAAAGTCAGAAGAGTGCCCTGATACTGTAATTAACGTGGTGTTAGCCGCTCAGTCATATGACTTTTTGCGACCCCATGGACTGTAACCTACCAGTCTCCTCTGTCCATGGGATTCTCCAGGCATGCATACTAGAGTGGGTTGCCATTTCCTTCTCCAGGAGATCTTCCCGACCCAGGGATCAAACTCAGGTCTCCTGCACTGCAGGCAGATTCTTTACCGACTGAGCCACCATGCCCCTAGGTCAATACTCAGTCTCTTTGGGTTGTAGTTGTCCTTGTCTTGCACACAGAACTCCAACCTGGCAATATAATTTTTTATTTCTGTAGTCATAAATATTTTAAAGACCTTTTGGGGGAAAAATACTCCTTTTTTACCCAGATATTTATCATTTGTGTTATTTTTTTCTTCATTCCTGATGATCTATGTTTCCCTTTCACCTGAAAAAAATTTCCTTTTAGTGTTTATTTTAGGTCATATCTGTTGGTAATATTTTAAGTCATCTGAGAATGTCTACTTTGTCTTCATTCCTGAAAGACAATTTTTTGCTGAACATAGAATGACAGTTCTTTTCTTTCAGCACTTCAAAGATATGGTTCCACTGTCTTCTAGGTTTCATGGCCTCTGATGAGAAATCCACAATCATTCAAATAACTGTTCCCCACTATGTAATGTATCATTCTCTGGCTGTTTTCAGGATTTGTCTTTATCATTGTTTTTTAGCAGTTTTATTATTACGTGACTGGGTATGGTATTCTTTGGGGTATTCCTTTTAGGGGGGGTGAGCATCTTTAATTTATAAGTTGATTTCTTTCACAAATTTTGGAAACTTTTTGGCCAAAATTTCTTCAGGTATTTTTTCAGCCCCACTTTTTATCTTGAGAGTCCAATGACACAAGTGTTAGACTTTTTGTTATTGTTCCATAAGTCCCCAAGATCTGTTCATATTTTTCAGTATTTTCTGTCCCTTTTCTTTTCCAGGTTAGATGACTTCTCTTTCTTGTTATCTCTATTTTGTTATTGAGCCCCTTAAGTATATTTTCTTATCTTAAATATTGTATTTTTCAAATCTAAAATTTTCATTTGATTCTTTTTCATAGTTTCTATCTGTTGAGAATTTTATCTGTCTACTTCTTTCAATCATGTTCACCTTTATCTCACTTTTGAAAGACTCTGTCTAATTGTTTCGGTATTTGGGTCTTCTTGGTACTGGCAACTGTTCATTGTCTTTTTCTTTGGGAATTTGTCATATATTCCTGGGATTTTGTTTATTGGTTTGCTTTTGGTATATAAGCTTGGGTTATATGCTGGGCATTTTGGATACAACCTTGTGAGACTTTGGCATCTGCTAAAATCCTCTGGAGAATGTTGGTTTGTTTGTGTTTTATGAGACAATAAGCTTAGCTGGGTTTTGTCTTGTGTTCTCTCAGCAGTGGTTGTAGTTAGGCTTTCCATGCCTTTGCTATGCTGTTTATATCTGCTCTGCATATCTATCATTTAGTGGTTAGCCTAAGATTTAGGTGATAGCTTTTATCATAGCTCAGACCCTAAAGTCTTTGCTATATTCCTTACTAATGCAGCTGAAAGGTGAGCTTGAAACTTGGGTTGGTTGATACCTAGGTAGGGGATCCCTTTCTCTAGCTTTCTCCTCTCTGAAATTTCTTTCACTCTCTCTGGCTTTCAAAAGTCCCTTTTCCTAGCTCTCTGGCTAGAAATCTGGGAATTCTCTCATCTATTTAGCTCCTAGCACTGGTTTCACCCTTAGTGCTAAGCAATGAGATAAAGGAGAGACAAAAATAGCAAAGATGAGATGACCCAATGTTCTTCAGACTGCAGGAACCCCCTTATCCCCATTCTGACCAAAGAGATCCATTTTCTTTTAGATATGATAGATGCCTTTTGGTCCCTGATGCTAGGAAAGATTGAGGGCAAAAGGAGAAGAGGGCATCAGAGGATGAGATGGCTGGATGGTATCACCAATGCAATGAAAGCTTGGACAAACTTCAGGAGATGGTGAGGAACAGAGAGGCCTGGCATGCTGCAGTCCATAGGGTCACAAAAAGTCGGGCACGATGGAATGATTAAACAAGGGTACCTTTTACTGCCACCATCACTTGGCAGTGCAAATCCATGACTGGCATTGCTCTCAAAGAGGAACTAAAGGAGAGAGGGAGGGGAAGAAGGAAAGAAGGAGATAGTGTGAGAGGGAGGAGATCCCCCCGTCTACACACACTCTCTAGCTCACAGGATCCCCTTTTCCCTCTCCTCTTGGACACAGAGAGGTGTCCTTGGAGGTCTTACTGTTCACCCTGCTACTCTGTTTCAGGACATCTGTTGCCCTTCAGGTCAAAGTCAAAAGATAAAGGAGGGAAAAGAACCCAGTAAACTCATTGCTATCCCGGTCATTCTTCAAAGTTTTACTTCCTTCCCTAATTGGCATGCTATTGTTTACTTTTCAGAGTGCTCATGTAATTGCTTTTTTAAAATTCCATCTGGAATTGTTAGTTGAAATGAGTAGAAGGGATAGGTGGTGGTGGGCTTACTCCATCTCAGCTGGCACAAGAAGTTCCTCATCTTCTTTATGAAAAATGCCTAGCCTCTTGGATTTTTCTTTATCTCCTGTCCCCAGTTCTATGATAATCTGGGTGATTGGAGACATGTATGTGTTTTTGTGTATGTACACAAGTGCATGTATGTGCATATGTATGTGTATTCTGCATAATCTAATGTTAGCAGTAGGGTATGGGTTCTCATATTCCCTTCCGAGTCCTCTGTGTATCTACGTATAGGTCGATACAACACTGTGAGCCAGTGCCTTTGGGTGCTACTGGGCCCATCTGGCATTCTGGAGGCAATGTTTTGGCTCACAGCCTGGAATGCAGCACATACCTGGTTAATAGGGGCATGCTCAACCTGATTTTAACACTGTGAGGAAAACCAAAACTAGCCCATCCCAAAATGTACAGTGTCTATAACTGGAAGGGTTCTGATGTTCTCTCTGTGCTGATTGATGTCACCAAATAGTTACCTGTTATCTTGGTGTGCATTTCTTCCTTGAAGAAGTAATCTAAACAACCATTCAAAGGTACCCTAAAAACACTAAGTCTCAAGGAATAAATGAAAAGATGTCTCTTTAAGAAATTGTGGAGAAATGACAATGGTGACAGATTTCTGATTCCTGCTGAGATGAGTAAAGCATGGTATTCCTTTATTTTTTAAAATGAAACCAACAGTGACTATGTGCAAAAAGTATCATCTAGAAGCACCCTCTCAGACACACTTATTTTCTGTTGCAAAATAATATGTAAAAATATCTTCATTGTAAGTCACATGTTGTAAAATTTATATGTAAAATATGAGATTTCAACTAACTACCCCAAATTAAGATAATGAAATTTAGTATTTACTCAAGTTAAAAGAATAAAATATGGATTTTTTTTATCACTGATTTTCTCCACTGTCCCATCTCTGCTGTTATTCACTCTGAGTACTGTTGATTGAATGCAGTCAAGGGGTGGAAAGTAAATAAACCGAGGAGATGCAGGTGTGTGATGTGATGAAATCTGATAGAGCCCACAGTCCTGAAGGAAAATAAACAGGAGCCATTGATTTAAATGAACTTAAATGTTGTCTGTAACCCAAAGGTCATTATCCTTCCTCTACTCCTTCCTTTATCTCCTACATACATGCTTTTAAGTGACACATAAACATTTTGGATTTATAGGTAAATCTGGAGTAATTTCTCAGAAACTTAATAGATCTTGCTGATCACAGAAAATTCAAAATTAATAAAGCCAAGGGTGCTAGTCAATTTAAAAATATCAACAAGCAAACTTTGTCAAAACCTGTTACCTAGGATAGAATGCTGATCCAATTGAAACTATTTTGCATTACTACAAATTTATAAAAAGTGCCATTGAGAAAGCATTGTCATATATGAAATGAAACAAGCCTGATCATTGCAGATATGATTAAGAGAATCACAGATAATTTACTATGCTTCTTTCTACTGAAACCAAACTTAGCTCTATTATAATAATTCTCTACTATTTCCTAGTCTCCAACGCAATATGTTTTGAAATTTCTGAAAGTCATTTTTATTTGATTTACTGTGACAACTTTGAGTCAACAATTTTTGGCCCCCATGTTTTGAAAAAATCTATTACCCCTACGTTTAAAAATATTGTCTTTCAATTTTAGATGGTGTCAGGTAGCACTCCCTGGTGGAGTAACTTTTATTTTGTATTCCGTATCCATTACATTCCCCGAATCAGTATCCCATGGAACTCTGCAGGATGGTAATAAGCATTACAGAGTTTTCTCTAGGATATCTGTACAACTTTATTGTGGTAAAAGGAAACAGAGGAATCTATGGTACAAGATTTCTATACTTATTTAACTACAGCTTTTCCTTGCTGTCAGCTTCAGAAGAAATGGAGTGGCCATGATGGTCAACAAAAGAGTCCAAAATGCAGTACTTGGATGCAATCTCAAAAATGACAGAATGATCTCTGTTCATTTCCAAGGCAAACCATTCAATATCACAGTAATCCAAGTCTATGCCCCAACCAGTAATGCTGAAGTTGAACGGTTCTATGAAGACCTACAAGACCTTTTGAACTAACACCCAAAAAAGATGTCCTTTTCATTATAGGGGACTGGAATGCAAAAGTAGGAAGTCAAGAAACACCTGGAGTAACAGGCAAATTTGGCCTTGGAATATGGAATGAAGCAGGGCAAAGACTAATAGAGTTTTGCCAAGAAAATGCACTGCTCATAACATCCTCTTCCAACAACACAAGAGAAGACTCTATACATGGACATCACCAGATGGTCAACACCGAAATCAGATTGATTATATTCTTTACAGCCAAAGATGGAGAAGCGCTATACAGTCAGCAAAAACAAGGCCAGGAGCTGACTGTGGCTCAGATCATGAACTCCTTATTACCAAATTCAGACTTAAATTGAAGAAAGTAGGGAAAACCACTAGACCATTCAGGTATGACCTAAATCAAATCCCTTATGATTATACAGTGGAAGTGAGAAATAGATTTAAGGGCCTAGATCTGATAGATAGAGTGCCTGATGAACTATGGAATGAGGTTCGTAACACTGTACAGGAGACAGGGATCAAGACCATCCCCATGGAAAAGAAATGCAAAAAAGCAAAATGGCTGTCTGGGGAGGCCTTACAAATAGCTGTGAAAAGAAGAGAAGCAAAAAGCAAAGGAGAAAAGGAAAAATATAA
>NW_011494813.1:2640878-2641457 GCF_000754665.1 Bison bison bison | reverse complement strand
TCTTCAGTGATCAATGCAAAGAAATAGAGGAAAACAACAGAATGGGAAAGACTAGGGATCTCTTCAAGAAAATCAGAGATATCAAAGGAACATTTCATGCAAAGATGGGCTCGATAAAGGACAGAAATGGTATGGACCTAACAGAAGCAGAAGATATTAAGAAGAAATGGCAAGAATACACAGAAGAACTGTACAAAAAAGATCTTCACGACCCAGATAATCATGAGGGTGTGATCACTGACCTAGAGCCAGACATCCTGGAATGTGAAGTCAAGTGGGCCTTAGAAAGCATCACTACGAACAAAGCTAGTGGAGGTGATGGAATTCCAGTTGAGCTATTCCAAATCCTGAAAGATGATGCTGTGAAAGTGCTGCACTCAAGATGCCAGCAAATTTGGAAAACTCAGCAGTGGCCACAGGACTGGAAAAGGTCAGTTTTCATTCCAATTCCAAAGAAAGGTAATGCCAAAGAATGCTCAAACTACCGCACAATTGCACTCATCTCACATGCTAGTAAAGTCATGCTCAAAATTCTCCAAGCCAGGCTTCAGCAATATGTGAACCGTGAACTTCCAGATG
>NW_011494813.1:2631573-2640668 GCF_000754665.1 Bison bison bison | reverse complement strand
ACAGCAGTTAGAACTGGACATGGAACAACAGACTGGTTCCAAATAGGAAAAGGAGTTCGTCAAGGCTGTAGATTGTCACCCTGCTTATTTAACTTCTATGCAGAGTACATCATGAGAGATGCTGGACTGGAAGAAACACAAGCTGGAATCAAGATTGCCAGGAGAAATATCAATCACCTCAGATATGCAGATGACACCACCCTTATGGCAGAAAGTGAAGAGGAACACAAAAGTCTCTTGATGAAAGTGAAAGTGGAGAGTGAAAAAGTTGGCTTAAGGCTCAACATTCAGAAAAACCAAGATCATGGCATCTGGTCCCATCACTTCATGGGAAATAGATGGGGAAACAGTGGAAACAGTGTCAGACTTTATTTTTCTGGGCTCCAACATCACTGCAGATGGTGACTGCAGCCATGAAATTAAAAGACACTTACTCCTTGGAAAGAAAGTTATGACCAACCTAGATAGGATATTCAAAAGCAGAGACATTACTTTGCCAACAAAGGTTCGTCTAGTCAAGGCTATGGTTTTTCCTGTGGTGATGTATGGCTGTGAGAGTTGGACTGTGAAGAAAGCTGAGCACCAAAGAATTGATGGTTTTGAACTGTGGTGTTGGAAAAGACTCTTGAGAGTCCCTTGGACTGCAAGGAGATCCAACTAGTCCATTCTGAAGGAGATCAGCCCTGGGTATTCTTTGGAAGGAATGATGCTAAAGCTGAATCTCCAGTACTTTGGCCACCTCATGCAAAGAGTTCACTCATTGGAAGAGACTCTGATGCTGGGAGGGATTGGGGGCAGGAGGAGAAGGTGACGACAGAGGATGAGATGGCTGGATGGCATCACTGACTCAATGGAAGTGAGTCTGAGTGAACTCCGGGAGTTGGTGATGGACAGGGAGGCCTGGCGTGCTGTGATTCATGGGGTCACAAAGAGTTGGACATGACTGAGCGACTGATCTGATCTGATATGAGCAGAGTTTCTAGAAACAAGTGTTTTTAAATAACAATATTTAGTAAAGACATATTTTCCACCCTTTCCCCAATTTCTGTGCCTCATTACGTCATCAGAAATCTCTCTCTAACCTGTTCCCTGTACCCAGTCCCCATTGTCCCTCTCATATATTTTCCTTTTCTAAGTATTTGCAAGCTCATTAATGCTGAGAGATCTACCTCTTTTGCACCCTCATGTAGTTCACCCTTCAGCCAGTCAATGAGAAATTTCTTTGGACTCATCCTGTTTTAAAGACCAGAGAGAAGGGGAATTGCAAATATTAACCTAATAAAAAGATTCCTTAGGGGATAAAGGGTTGACTGGGTCCTTTTATTTTTTCTCGTTTTATGCTAACTTAAGAAAATAAAAAAATGAAAGTATATGTTTCTTTTACCAGTAATTCCAACCCCTTTCTTCCTGGGAAGAACTAGCCAAATTTTCACCAAAGGGATAGTTGTATTTCAGGACCAGGTGGAAGTAGAGTTTCTTGGAAGATAATATCTTCTCTTTGAGGACTAGGTTAGTTTGAAGCTACACAATTAGTGTGTTTAGTCTAAATAGGGTGGGTGGAAGTGGGTCAGGGCTGTGGGTGTTTTGGGGAGCTCAGAGGAAGCCTGAATACTGCCAACATCAGTTAGGGCCATCAGTAGCCCCCATAATGCCCTCTTTAAAAAATGAGGAAGGTGCATTCTTTCCTCAGGGTAGTATCTTCATCTGTCAGAAAATTTGGATAGTACACATTGTGGAAGAACAAGAGACTTTGCTGCCATCTGACAAAAACTTTGCTGTAATCAATATGTGTCTCCACAATGTCAACAGTGCATACGGTGCCCCTTGGGTCACGCAGTAGCAACCTGCACAACTCTACACGGCAGCCCCCATTCTGGCCTTGGAAGCCGTGCTGAGGGTCTCTATGCTATGTCTTTATCACCGGATAGTCCCTTGATGTCAGAATTGGGAGCCTAACTTGCGTTTGAGAGGACCCTGTGTAGCAGAAGAAGCTATGTGGAAAATGGAGGCTACTAAGAACCAAAGAAGGGGCCCCTGCTCCAATTTTCAAGAGAAAGTCCAAGGACCCAATCCAGAAAAAAGTGTGGAGGAGGCCTAGGAAGAATTTCCTCAGATAGTAAGACAGAGAGGTTTCCACTAAGAAGAGTAACCAAAGTGGCGTGCCCGTGCTTTGCTTCTCTTGAAAGAATAGGGGTGGGGCACCTGCCTCCTGATCTTGTAGAGTCTACAGCCTCTAGCCCAGGGCTGTCACTGTTGCACTTCCCTGCAGGTAGGTAGGCTAGGATACAGTTAAGACGGTGGCCTTCACCGTCTTCACCTTTCCAGGTCTACATACTGGCTCCACTACTCACCAACTGCCCCAAAAAGCTTGACTTTCGATGGCTGTTTCCTCATCTATCAATCAAGGATGATAAGAGAATCTGCCTTATAGGGTCGGTCTGATAATTAATGAGATTTTCAGGAAGTATATAAAATATATAGAACATGGCAAGTACTCAGTATCATTGCTTCTAACTATTGTTATCCTTGGCCAACTTAACTCCAAGCATTTCCATATTCATTGGAAAATGAAACTCCCAGATAATGTAAGGAAAAAAATTAAAGGTACGGGTGGGTAAGGTGGGAGAAAGGGAGACTGAGGGGTCACTTGGCTCTCAAGAGGTACAGTCCCTCCATTACAGTAGAGAAGGAAAAGGCAGGCAGAGAACCATGGTAATGTACATGTACATGCTATGGAAGGAAATATTTTAAGCATTTGGTTCAGTGCTTTAAAACTAGGAGCAGGGGAGCCAATGATCACACCCAGAAAAACATGACTATTCTTGGTAAATGCCCAGGAGCCAGTAAGCACTGGTCTGGAAGCCAGACATTTATCCTGCCCTCTGCTATAAAACTAGAAAGGTATTTGCCCAGGACCTAAATGAACAATGGGAAAAATCAAGGGAAAGTCAGTACCTAGCCTTTTAACAAAGATGGTCTCATTGTAGAATCAGCAGAGAGTTGCAATAGCAGTGGCTTATGGAAGAACTTATTCAATGGCAGACACTATTCCAAGCCCTTCAGAGGGTTATCTCACTAAATTCTCACAAGGGCCTTTGAGGTTTATATTCTTATTGTCTGATATCACGGTTATGTGTTAGTCAAGAAGCTGATTCAAGATTTATCAACAGAAAGTGAAAAAGGCATATTCTTTTCTATTTCCATATCAGTCAAATTCTTATATTTCTTTACCTTTTTCTTATGAATGAGGCTTAAAATTTTCACTTCTAGTACAGTTCTTACAAAATGCTCTTTTCCTTAATTTTTAAAATATCTATCCAAGCTATATCTACTGAAAATTTCTCAATCCCTGTCTTATTTTTGCTTTTGCCAGATTTTCCTACTTTGATTTCTTATGAAGCTTCAAGTACAATTTTTGGGCTATGAGCCAAAGAAAATATGTGCAACCTCATTCTTTTCCTTCTTTAAACATCTCTGGAAACTGGTGAAGTTTAGTTTAAAAATTTCCTTTTCTAATTATGTTCAAATTTTTGTATTTTTGGTATTTTTTTCTGTATAACCTCATTAGTAAAGAGGAATTGAAAATGGATACAGTCTAAATCAAAGTTTTTTTCTTGCATAATTGAGTTGTCCTTACATAATTAGGGATAAAAATGAAATTTATTGTGCAGATACCTTACAGTATGTTGTTTTATTAACAACTCTTTCCATTCAATAGGACTGGCTTTAAATTCCAAAGGATTAATTTCCTCTAAACATATTTAAAAATGAATTTTCCATCTTCTACCCAATGGCTTCCATACAGAATCTCCTATTTAAATATCAGTTTTATCACATTGAGCCAGCATTGAGTCCCTAAACTTGGGATCCTATTTTATTCCTTCTCTTGCTGCATTTATTCATTACAAAGGCTTGCTATTTCTTCATGCAAGTCTCTCAGTTTTATATTTCACACCCATTGCCATAGCCATTACTGCTGCACAAGCTTCCCTTACTGCCAGACTCCCACCTTTGTTACACTGACACTCTCTTAGCTGGTCCCCTTTCTACTCTCTGAATCTGTCTTAACGTATTGTTCATGCAGCTACAGCCTTGGCAGTCCTTCAACATCAAGAGTTGGCCTTCTGTAAGTGAACTGAAATTCAACTGCAGGAGGGAAGTGTTCTTTTAAAAATTAAAGTGGACAATTTAGGTATATGTGAATATAATAGATATCAATGGAGCTTATGTTTAGTGACTTTTATACATGTACGAAGTATATATATATATATACATATATACTAATTATTATATATACATATCCCTTTCACTTTTCACTTGCATGCATTGGAGAAGGAAATGGCAACCCACTCCAGTGTTCTTGCTTAGAGAATCCCAGGGACGAGGGAGCCTGGTGGGCTGCCGTCTATGGGGTCACACAGAGTCGGACACGACTGAAGCGACTTAGCAGCAGCAGCATATATACATATATTATTTCATGTATGAAACTTGAATTGCTGAAGAGTGGTAGGAGGGTCCTGGGTGAGTGGCTGGAATCACTAGAGAGGACTAAGGTATGGGCCAGGAGGGTGCTCCTCCATTGGCCTTTCCAGCTCTCCCTTTCTTTTTCTTCCTTTTTCTCTAGCTTTCCCCACTCCTCTTTCTACTTACTACTTTCCTGATCTCTTCTTTCCCACTTCTATTCCTTTCACCATTTTACATTTTTCTCTTTCCCTCTTTTCTATTTCTCTCTTTCCTCCCCTTTGCAGGGACATGAATTCACTCCTCCTGGGGGCTCTGTGTCTGACTGTGCAGGATGTGAGACCATCCAGATCCAGGGGGTGAGCCTCTGTGAATGTGAGCCACTGGAGTTGAGCAGTGCACAGCCTCAACAGCCTTATACAGAAGTCTGTGAAGACAGTCCATTTTTAACTGGTTTGATGGCACACAGCTCTTTGATAAGTCACACATAAGGTAAACATGGATGGAACTGAAGACTGGGAAAATGAACAAATTCCTCACACCTGCAACATACCACTATCTGTATTTGCTGAATACCAACAGGGTACAAGGGATCATTTTGTGGGGCTGGGATACCATAGTGAATAAGACAAACAAAATTCCTGAAATGTGATAGAGAATGAATGAATGAATAAATACAGACATATACGCATATATCATATCAGACAGTTACAGTGTCATGAAAAAAATAGGGTATAGAAGGGTGGGAGGGAGCACGTGTGTTTTTGTGCGGGTGTTGAGGGATTGTAATTTCAATGGGATGGTCAGAGAAGTGATCTTCTTCTTGAAAAAACGACACCTGAGCATTATCTGAGGGAAGTGAAGAACTGCCAGGTATCTGGGAGAAGAGCATTCCAGGTCAACTGAACAAGTTCAAAGCCACAGGCAGGAGCAGCCTGGCAGCCTGACACCATGTTTGGTAATGAGATGAACCCTACTGTGTCTACGAAAGTGACTGCAAGAGATTTGAGCCTCTCATTTTTAAAACATTGATCCATGCGGTGGTGGTATCATCAGTAACTCTCATATATTCTAGCTTTACCACTGCTTCCCTTGGGTCCTCCCTGCTGTTTTGTTAAATGCCTTATTGGTAAACAAAACTTTTTAAAGAGGATCATATTAAATCAAGTGCCTCAAAATGCTTTGCCATGCTTAGAAGACCTAAATAGACATTTCACCAACAATGACATACAGATGGCCAATAGGCACATGAGAAAATGCTCAACACTATTAGAAAAATGCAAATCAAAACTACAATGAGTAACATCTTACACTGATCAGAATGGTCATCATTAAAAAGTCTACAAAGAATAAATGCTAGAGAGGGTGTGCAGGAAAGGGAACCTTCCTACACTTTTGGAGGGAACACAAATTTGTGCAGCCACTATGAAAAACAGTATGCAAGTTCCTCAAAAAACTAAAAATAGAACTACCATATGACCCAGCAATCCCATCTGGGCATAACCCAAACAAAACTATAATTCTTAAAGACACATGCATCCTATTGGAGAAGATGGCAGCCCACTCCAGTATTCTTGCCTAGAGAATCCCAGGGACAGAGAAGCCTGGTGGGGGGCCATCTACGTGGTCACACAGAGTCAGACACAACTGAAGCGACTTAGCAGCAGCAGCATACATCCTGTATTCATAAGAGTACTATTTGCAACACCCAAGATAATGGAAACAACCTAAACGTCCATTGGCTAGTGGATAAAGAAGATGTGGTGCTTATATACAATGGAATATTGCTCAGCCATAAAAAGGAATGAAATAATGCCATTTGCAGCAACACAGATGGATCTAGAGATTATCCTACTAAGCAAAGTAAGTCAGAAAGGGAATGACAAATACCATATGATGTCACATTTGTGGTATAATATATCTAAAATATGAGACACATGAACGTATGCATGCAACAGAAACAAACTCAGACACAGAGAACAGACTTGTGGTTACCAAGGGGGAGGTGGTATGGGAGGGAAGGACTGGGAGCTGGGAATCCGCAGATGCCAACTAGTATATATAGGATGGATAAACAACAAGGTCCTACTGTATAGCACAGGGTACTATATTCAATATTCTATGATGTCATAATAGAAAAGAATAAGAATATATACACATGTAACTGAATCACTTTGCTGCACAGCAGAAATAAACACATTGTAAATCAACTATACTTCAACAAAATTGTTTAAAAATTTGAATAGATAGATCAATAGCAGCCTTACTCTTTTATTCAGTTATTCAAATAGCAAATATTTATCAGGTTGCTACTACATGCCAGGAAAAACAGTAGGTTTCTGGGATAGAGTGAACAAAAGGACACTATTTTGCTTTGGAGTCAGACAATAAGATGATTATGATAATAGTAATAATAACATATTGTTAATAGCACCAGGAAGAAAAAAAGCAAGGTTTATTGATAACATAAAATGAAGGGAGTAAAGACAAGTTGGTCTAAGAATGCTTCCCTGTAAGCCTTCTTCCTTAAGCCAGAGATGTCATTAGGACATTTTTGTGTCAAGGCGTCTAAGGTGAGGGTGAGAAGCCTCCAGGCCTGTGGAGTGGGGAGGGAAGAACATCTCAGGCATTGAGTGCTTGGGCAGGACCCAGCAGTTCACATGGTGGGAACGGAAAGGAGGTCCCAGAGCTTTCTTATCAAGAGGGAGACTGACAAGGTGAGGTTAGAAAAGTGACCAGGGACTAGAGCTGAAGCACACCAAACTTGCAGGACATGAAAGGGGCTTGGGTTTTATTCTCCATGCAGTTAGATGCAAGTGGAGTCTTGGATGCAAGGGAAGAGCATGATCTGATCTCCATGTTTCAAGATTTCTGAATGGAGACAGGCTTGGAGGGGAAGTTGAAGTAGGAGGACTAGCGAGACAGCCATTGTGCTTCTCTGGGAGGGATGCTGGAGTCAGGAAGAGGAGGAAAGTGGGTGTGTTTAAGATACATTTTGAATGCTGGGCAGAAAGGACTTTCTGATGGATTGAACAGTAGCAGAAGTGAGGCTAAAGCAAGAGGCAAAGATGACCCCCCAGGTTTTTGAATGGTGTTGTCAGTCCCTAAAATGTGGAAAACTCCAAGGGAAGGGCACAGGTTTGGGGGTTCCCTATGCATTTCTCCCAGTAGATATTAGCTCCAAAGGGTAAGCTTCATTTACAAATATGTGGAAAGGATCCATTGTAGAAAGAGGGAGCTGGGCCTCTATCTCTCTCAGCCAGCTAGTGGCACTTCTGCTGATGAGCTGGGTCCTAGAAGCAGCCCTGTCATTTGTCCTTAGGCACCTGCCTTCAAGGCCCTGGCCTGCAGGCTGAATGGGCAGCTCCAAAGTGCATGGGAAGAGATGGGTCCTGGCCAAGGCGTGCAAAAGTGTGAGGGCAGGGATCGGGATCTGCTTTCTGTTTTTGAGGCACAATAACCTACTTAGATTGACAAGAATCTCACAGTCAAGTTTCACTCCAATATTGCCCTTTCCTGGGGAATGTAGTGAAAACCTCATCTTATGTGGAAAACTGAGAATAATTTTTTTGGGGGGGAGGAGGCTCCTGCCCACAGAACTCATTTCTAAGTCTAAAGACTCAAGGAACTGTTCCTAGATTGCCAGCAGGATGTGGTGGGCCACAGTATGAAGCACACACTCTACTAAATAGCCTTGCCTTGTGAAGAGTTAGGAAGTATGGGCAGTGAATACCAGCCTAAATCTCTGTGGGCTGATGATTCCATTTCAAGATGCAAACAGTCCCCTGATCATCATTATCATTGCTGGAGAGAGTGGTTTTTAGTGTTTACGATTGATGTTGTCAGTAGATAAAGAAAAATGTGCTCACTAGGAACTTTTAAAAATAAATCCACTCAGTTTTAATGGCTGCAACTCCGATGGCAAAAGAGTTTGCTTTCATTTATGAAATTATTTATAAAGTACTAAACAAGTCTGTTTAATAAATTAAATATTACAATAAATGAGGTTAAACGAACTTACATTGAATGCACACTGCATATATTAATAAACACTCCTTATTGCCAAATTCAGACTTAAATTTAAGAAAGTGGGGAAAACCACTAGACCATTCAGGTATGACCTAAATCAAATCCCTTATGATCA
Organism: Bison bison bison; assembly: GCF_000754665.1. NCBI lineage: Eukaryota > Metazoa > Chordata > Mammalia > Artiodactyla > Bovidae > Bison > Bison bison. The sequence goes on along the minus strand of NW_011494813.1, from coordinate 2,632,063 downwards.
TACAGAGGAAGTGAGAAAAAGATTTAAGGGCCTAGATCTGATAGATAGAGTGCCTGATGAACTATGGACTGAGGTTTGTGACACTGTACAGGAGACAGGGATCAAGACCATCCCCATGGAAAAGAAATGCAAAAAAAGCAAAATGGCTGTCTGGGGAGGCCTTACAAATAGCTGTGAAAAGAAGAGAAGCAAAAAAGCAAAGGAGAAAAAGGAAAAATATAAAGCAATCTGAATGCAGGGTTCCAAAGAATAGCAAGGAGAGATAAGAAAGCCTTCTTCAGTGATCAATGCAAAGAAATAGAGGAAAACAACAGAATGGGAAAGACTAGGGATCTCTTCAAGAAAATTAGAGATACCAAGGGAACATTTCATGCAAAGATGGGCTCGATAAAGGACAGAAATGGTATGGACCTAACAGAAGCAGAAGATATTCAGAAGAGGTGGCAAGAATACACAGAAGAACTGTACAAAAAAGATCTTTATGACCCAG
>NW_011494813.1:2630770-2631473 GCF_000754665.1 Bison bison bison | reverse complement strand
TATGGAATGAAGCAGGGCAAAGACTAATAGAGTTTTGCCAGAAAATAGCACTGCTCATAACATACCTCTTCCAACAAACACAAAGAGAAGACTCTATACATGGACATCACCAGATGGTCAACACCGAAATCAGATTGATTATATTCTTTACAGCCAAAGATGGAGAAGCGCTATACAGTCAGCAAAACAAGGCCAGGAGCTGACTGTGGCTCAGATCATGAACTCCTTATTACCAAATTCAGACTTAAATTGAAGAAAGTAGGGAAAACCACTAGACCATTCAGGTATGACCTAAATCAAATCCCTTATGATTATACAGTGGAAGTGAGAAATAGATTTAAGGGCCTAGATCTGATAGATAGAGTGCCTGATGAACTATGGAATGAGGTTCGTAACACTGTACAGGAGACAGGGATCAAGACCATCCCCATGGAAAAGAAATGCAAAAAAGCAAAATGGCTGTCTGGGGAGGCCTTACAAATAGCTGTGAAAAGAAGAGAAGCAAAAAGCAAAGGAGAAAAGGAAAAATATAAGCATCTGAATGCAGGGTTCCAAAGAATAGCAAGGAGAGATAAGAAAGCCTTCTTCAGTGATCAATGCAAAGAAATAGAGGAAAACAACAGAATGGGAAAGACTAGGGATCTCTTCAAGAAAATTAGAGATACCAAGGGAACATTTTATGCAAAGACGGGCTCGATAAAGG
>NW_011494813.1:2630180-2630663 GCF_000754665.1 Bison bison bison | reverse complement strand
TGGAAAAGGTCAGTTTTCATTCCAATCCCAAAGAAAGGCAATGCCAAAGAATGCTCAAACTACTGCACAATTGCACTCATCTCACACACTAGTAAAGTAATGCTCAAAATTCTCCAAGCCAGGCTTCAGCAATACGTGAACCGTGAACTTCCAGATGTTCTATCTGGTTTTAGAAAAGGCAGAGGAACCAGAGCTCAAATTGCCAACATCCACTGGATCATGGAAAAAGCAAGAGAGTTCGAGAAAAACATCAATTTCTGCTTTATTGACTATGCCAAAGCCTTTGACTGTGTGGATCACAATAAACTGTGGAAAATTCTGAAAGAGATCGGAATACCAGACCACCTGACCTGCCTCCTGAGAAATCTGTATGCAGGTCAGGAAGCAACAGTTAGAACTGGACATGGAACAACAGACTGGTTCCAAATAGGAAAAGGAGTTCATCAAGGCTGTATATTGTCACCCTGTTTATTTAACTTATAT
>NW_011494813.1:2629604-2629890 GCF_000754665.1 Bison bison bison | reverse complement strand
TAGCCATTCCCTTCTCCAGGGGATCTTTCTGACCCAGGGATCAAACCCAGGTCTCTTGCATTGCAGGCAGATTCTTTACTGTCTGAGCCACCAGCGAAGATAGGTAACATGTTAGTCCCTCAATCATGTCTGATTCTTTGAGACCCCATGGACTGTAGCCAGCCAGGGCCCTCTGTCCATGGCATTCTCTAGGCAAGAATACTGGAGTGGGTAGCCATTCCCTTCTCCAGGGGATCTTCCCAACCCAGGGATTGAACCCAGTTCTCCTGCATTGCAGGCAGATTCT
>NW_011494813.1:2629033-2629504 GCF_000754665.1 Bison bison bison | reverse complement strand
GGCGTGCTGCGATTCATGGGGTTGCAAAGAGTCGGACACGACTGAGTGACTGAACTGAACTGAAAATAATACAAATTATTCTTCTCTAGGATTGGGATGCCAAGGTCAAACTAACTACATTTTCTCTTATGTACTCCTCACCCAAGCACGTTAAATAGAACTTGAAATTAAAACTCTTGGTTTCCTATTGTAGGAATACATGAAGCTGCTTTAAGCCAGGTAATGAAGAAGGTATATGGCAAGACATTTCTTTCATCAATAACATTAAAATATTATTTATAGGTAATACTCTAAGAGCAATGATTCTGAATTTGTTTGGTGGATTGAAATTCAATTCTGCAAATAACCTTTGGGAGATGCTGTGAAGATATCACTTCATGGAAAACTTGCAAGCATCTGATGGGTACTTCCTGAATCCTGGACCATGGAGGTGGCCACTGGGGGGGGGGGGGCTGGCTTTAAGGGGGATTA
>NW_011494813.1:2587206-2628933 GCF_000754665.1 Bison bison bison | reverse complement strand
ATTAAGAGACTGGAGGAGCCCTGGGTCCACCTGGCCAGGATCTGAGGAAGGGGATCAGCTAAAGTGTGGTATCAGAGATTAGCCCCCAAAGAAGGCTGGTCTGATCTATATATATCCTTTTAGAAAGTGAAAGTGTTAGTTTCTTAGTCGTGTCTGATTCTTTGCCACCCCACATAGCCCACAAGGCTCTTCTGTCCATGGCATTCTCCAGGCAAGAGTACTGGAGTGGGTAGCCATTCCCTTCTCCAGGGGATCTTCCCAACCCAGGGATTGAACCCAGTTCTCCTGCATTGCAGGCAGATTCTTTACCATCTAATCCAAAGTTGGGTTTCTAACATTTAGGCTTTTTAAATTTCACATTCCAAATGTGATTTCTTAGTTTTCAAATAGGTAATATATTCTGTGATTCAAAAGGACAAAAGGACCGATTGTTGCTTTTTAGTCACTAAGTTGTGACCTACTCTTTGTGACCCCATGGACTGTAGCCCACCAGGCTCCTCTGTCCATGGGATTTCCCAGACAAGAATACAGGAGTGTGTTGCCATTTACTTCTCCAGGGGATCTTCCTGAGCCAGGGATCAAACTCATGTCTCCTGCATTAGCAGGTGGATTCTTTACCATTGAGCCACCTGGGAAGCCTTAAGGACCTATTGTAGCCTCCCAATGTACATTCTTGCTTTCTTCCTTACTTCAGCCCTAAACTGTGTTTTCCAGAGGTCCTTTGAAAAGAGGTGTTGCCACATCCCTAAAGTCTAATCAATGACTTGTGGTGGGAGTGCTGGGAAGGAATTCTGGGAGGCCTCCTGGACAGCAGGGGACTTCTCTTCCCCTCTTCCATCCTGCTTCCTGGAAAGGGGTCTGATGGTGGTGCTCTGAGGACACAAGTCACAACATGGGGGAGTGGGGAGCCTGAAGGAGGCTGGCTGGTTCTAACTTTATGGGACTGTAGCTTCAGTGCTGGCATGCCTACCTCTGGACTTCTTTTACATGAGAAATACATTTCTCTTTCTTGCTTAAGCCTTTGCTATTTTTCTTTTTCTCTTAAATGTAGCCAAGCCTAATTTGAATAATGAAGTCTTTTACCAAGTCTCCAAAAAATGTAATTCTCCTCTTCCAATGATATTTGAGGGAGTAGCATATATGAGTGTGAGCTTCCCTGGTGGTTCAGACAGTAAAGCATCCACCGCAGTGTAGGAGACCTGGCTTCAATCCCTGGGTTGGGAAGATCACCTGGAGAAGGGCATGGCAACCCACTCCAGTGTTCTTGCCTGGAGAACGCCATGGACAGAGGAGCCTGGTGGGCTGCAGTCCATGGGGTCACAAAGAGTTTGGACACGAATGAGTGACTAAGCACACATATATGAGTGTGTGTGTAAATGTGTATATGTCTTGGGAAGTGATTCATATCAATACACAAAGGGTCTCCTCATTCTTTTTTTGGACTGGAGATTTCGTATGGATTAAGTACTGTAAAGTATTGATGAACACTGAAATTACTTCTAATCTTTGGCTGTTACAAATAATACTGCACCACATAACTTTGTACCTCTTTGGTTTAGATCCCAAGACCTTACCTGTAGGATAAATTCCAGAAAGTCAAACCACTAGGTCAAAGAAGATGTGCATTTGTAATCTCAACAGCTGCCCTTTGTAGATATTACACTAGTTCATCTTTTAGTAGCAATATATGATGATGCCCTCTCCCCTACCTCCTTCTTCACATGGTATTACCAAGGAAGGCTGAATTTACATCCATTTTGGAACTACTTGGGGAAAAAGGACAGAAAGAATGACGGGAGGAGGAAAGAAGGAAGAAAGGAAGGGTTATGTTGAGACGCAGTGTAAATTTTACCGTTAACATGTAACTGTCCATGTTGCATGGAGGGGAGTGCTGTTGAGAAGCAAATTGGAAGAGACAGGCCTTTAGTTAATTGAATTCAGTTTTGTTATGGAGAAATTGTAAGGATGAGCATGTTGGACTTAATTAGATGGCTTAAAAGCCAAGGAGTGAATTGTGGTTTATGTGAAGCATCTAACAGAGATATGTCTGTGCTGTGATTGACGTATGATTTTGTTATCAAATCTTAAGAGGGGTGGTACTTGCATTGAAATTGTGGTTTGGAACAGAAGAGCTCATCACAGGAGTCTGGTAGGTTGGAGGTCACCAGGCAGGAGGCTGGAAAAGCCAAGGTGGTCTTGAACAAGGTCTTGCCCTCTGTTGGAAGACTGGTTAGCTCTGGGCCAAGTTATGTACTGAGGCACCACCCAGAAGCTGTTGGCCTGTCTCTTTCTGCTTTTACTGCAAGTCCCTCCTCAGGGGCTCCACATTCTTGGGCTATAAAGGGCCTCACAGCAGGGGTGAGGGGAGCAGGCTCAATGATAATGACCGCCGTATAAGCATTAGGAATGGATCTAGACACTTATGTTAACACACTTTCCTTCATCACAACCCTAGGAGTAGCACTGATCATCATCATCTCCATTTTACAGGGAATTGAGGCCCAAAAAAGTTACGTCAAACTCATACAGTTACTAAAGGCTAGGGCTACAGTTTTCATCTGAACCATCAGGATCTAGCGTCTGTGTGTTTAACCCCAGACTTTCATCTCACAACATTTTCCTGCCTCCGTGGCAGCACTATGCCCAGATTTGCTGCTGATATCTTAAAAGGCTCTGTATATCTGGTATCATTTGTAGTGTCTGATAGCCAGTGTTTTTCTCCCAAAGGCACAGTGGCCTGAGGGGATGATTAAGTAGTTTCTTCCATCATGCTCAGAAGAGGAAGACCCAAGAGGATAAACATAAGGGAGGAAAGAGAAAAAAGCAAATGGGCCCAGGAATAGGTGGCGGGAAGAATCAGTACCAGAAAGAGAAGGGAAAATGGAGCAGCAAAGTGGACTTGAATGAAGTGATAATTGCACTTTTCAATCCTGGAAATAATAGTGAGAGATGAGAGTGTGAAACTGCAAAATACATCCAGGCACAAGGGAGCCATTGTCCACCACGGTGGTCGGCCCCTCAGAGTGACTATGACAGTGATTTGGAGGTCTACATTGCCTGGAACAGGCCTTGGCATCTAGTGAGTGCTGTCGCTTCCATCATGGCTGTCTCTTTGCGACCCTATGGACAGTAGCCCACCAGACTCCTCTGTCCCTGGGATTTTCCAAGCAAGAACACTGCAGTGGGTTGCCACTTCCTCCTCCAGGGGGTCTTCCTGACCCAGGGATCGAACCATCTAGTATCTGCTCAATAAATGCATGTGGAAGGCAGACGGGACGTTTATAATAAGGATGCCAGAAATCAAGAGGAAAGAAGAATAAGACTAAAAGTATGAATCTAACATCCAGGCTTAGGAAACTGTAACAAATAAACCAGAGGCAGAGACCGGAGGTTGTACTTAAATTCAGAGGCCCAGTCAGGATGCTTTGGGCTGCCGGTTTCAGATATTCCAACTCAAAAAGGCTTGAAGTTCAACACAAGGAAATTTTTTATCTCACATCTCATAAAGAAGTCCTGAATATGGGACTCTTGGGGGTTAATCAATTCAGGGCCTTAGTCCTGAGGACCCATCCTTTTCTCTCAAAGGTCTGTCCTCCTCAGGCTGAGGGGGAGCCCACTGTGATTTCACATCCAAGGGATCACAGTCCAAAAACAACATTCGGAGAAATAAGAAAGAGGAAATACTCCTGCTCAGGGCCTTCTTTACTAGTGTAGAAATTTTCTCTAGAAACTACCACTAAGCCAACTTTCTTTTCATCTCATTGTCCACACCTGGGTCATGCATCACGTGAGATGCAAGAACCCTTAGCCTCACAGGCCACCTGGGATGGGTGGGTCTGAGAAATACCAACTCTTACCAGAGGATTAGGCACCAAAATGGAATCCCACCTTTTAGGAAGGAAGGACCAGGAAATGGGGGTCACATAGAGATGCAAAGACTCTATTATAGAGGTGTAACATTCCCCTGCGGGGATGTTTATAAACAGAAATAGACACTGAAGTTAAGTGTGCGTTAAATCATCAAAAAATTAAACAACCAACTTAATAGTTATCAGAGAGGAATTCTTATCTTACTTGGCTTGTATCTAAAGTTTCCCAAGTTTGGTACTTTCCCAACTTTGATACTTTCCCAGTTGTAAATGGGTTTATGAAATTTCAAAGAAATGATTTTCATGAAAAATATATATTGGTCCAAAATGGACTGATATACTGATATAGAGAGGAAAGCATGAGGGAGATGACAGAAGGCAGCTTTCACTCTGCCCTGAGCAGAGCTGGCAGACACTGGATGATAGACTCAGGTCTCCCTATGAATAACTTTGAAGGATAGATGAATGATGAGAAAAAAACAGCTACATCTATACAAAGAGACTGGTAAAACAACAACAACAAAAAAGAGTGTGGTCATAAAGAGACTGGTAAAGAAAATCAAACCAACACATGCCATGCAATGTGAATCTCTAAGATTTCTGGACTAGATGTGATTTGTAATATTCAAAATAGAAAATCTTAGATACTCCTTCGATTTAGTATTCCTACAAAGGAGGATAGCAAATGTTATTAATTCAATTGGTAAACATATTTCCTGACTTCCTACTAATTGCAACGCAGCATGGCAAAAGAAATATATATCAGACATAGATGCAAGCCTTAAGAATTCAACACATGAATGCTAAGTCACTTCAGTCATGTCCAACTCCTTTCAGCCCTATGGACTATAGCCCACCAGGCTCCTCTGTCCATGGGATTCTCCAGGCAAGAATACTGGAGTGGGTTGCCATTTCCTTCTCCAGGGCATCTTCCTGGGTTTTTTACCACTAGCACCACCTGGGAAGCCCGTCTTCTTTGTTTATAAGGAGCTTTTTACAAAGTTGTGGGCAGCACTTTTAGCCATGGTGCTTCTGGACTAATTTGTCTTTCTCCCTATCTGATGTGAACTCTTCATCTCTGCTATCATCCTGATCTCTGATATCATCCTCATACGCAAAACATCTAGTTTTCAGTTCAGTTGCTCAGTCGTGATCAACTCTTTGTGACCTCATAGATTGCAGTACGCCAGGCTTCTCTGTCCATCACCAACTCCCAGAGCTTACTCAAACTCATGTCCATCGAGTTGGTGATGCCATCCAACCATCTCATTCTCTGTCATCCCCTTCTCCTCCCGCCTTCAATCTTTCCCAGTGTCAGGGTCTTTTCCAATGAGTCAGTTCTTCGCATCAGGTGGCCAAAGTATTGGGGTTTCAGCTTCAGTATCAGTCCCTCCAATGAACATTCAGGACTGATCTCCTTTAGGATGGACTGGTTGGATCTCCTTGCAGTCCAAGGGACTCTCAAGAGTCTTCTCCAACACCACAGTTCAAAAGCATCAATTCTTCGGTGCTCAGCTTTCTTTATAGTCCAACTCTCATATTCATACATGATATCTCTGATACTGGAAAAACCAAAGCTTTGACTAGATGGACCTTTGTTGGCAAAGTAATGTCTCTGCTTTTAATATGCTGTCTAGGTTCATCATAACTTTTCTTCCAAGGAACAAGCGTCTTTTAATTTCATGGCTGAAGTCACCATCTGCAATGATTTTGGAGCCCCCCAAAATAAAGTCTGTCACTGTTTCCATTGTTTCCCCATCTATTTGCCATGAAGTGATGGGGCCGGATGCCATGATCTTAGTTTTCTGAATGTTGAGTTTTAAGCCAGCTTTTTCACTCTCCTCTTTTGCTTTATCAAGAGGCTCTTTAGTTCTTCAACTCCTGCCATAAGGGTGGTGTCATATGCATATCTGAGGTTGTTGATATTTCTCCTGGCAATCTTGATTCCAGCTTGTCTTTACCCAGTCCAGCATTTCTCATGATGTACTCTGCATATAAGTTAAATAAGCAGGGTAACAATATACAGCCTTGACATACTCCTTTCCTGATTTGGAACTAGTCTTCAAACACTGCCAATTTATCAAAGTCTGTATTTTATATTGATGATATAATTATTCAATAAATGGAATTGATAATATTGTATATCTGCTAATCTCATATTCCTAATTAATCCCTTCCCCACTTTTCCCCTTTGGTACATAATAACATGCCGAAGAATTGATGCTTTTGAACTGTGGTGTTGGAGAAGACTCTTGAGAGTCCCCTGGACTGCAAGGAGATCCAACCAGTCCGTCCTAAAGGAAATCAGTCCTGAATATTCATTGGAACGACTGACACTGAAGCTGAAGCTCCAATGCTTGGCCACCTGATGCGAAGAACTGACTCATTGAAAAAGACCCTGACGCTGAGAAAGATTGAAGGCGGGAGGGGAAGGGGATGACAGAGGATGAAATTGTTGGATGGCATCACCAACTTGATGGAGATGAGTTTGAGTAAGCTCTGGGAGTTGGTGATGGACAGAGAAGCCTGGCGTACTGAGTCTATGGGGTTGCAAAGAGTTGGACACTACTGAGCAACTGAACTGAACTGAGAGGAGAATATTACTCACAACAGAATACACTGGTATTTCTAAGGAAAATCTGAGATTTATTTTAAGAAAATATGCTATGCTATGCTATGCTAAGTCACTTCAGTTGTGTCCAACTCTGTGTGACCCCATAGACGGCAGCCCACCAGGCTCCTCCGTCCATGGAATTTTCCAGGCAAGAGTACTGGAGTGGGGTGCCATTGCCTTCTCCGTAAGAAAATATAATTGTATATAATTTATTTTGTCTTTACTTCCTGCATCATTGCCTCACGGACTTCACTGAGATTGAAATGCTTAATCTCAGGAGACTTTTCTGATAAAATGATTAATAAATAGACTAAATGATTCAGGCCTCGAAATATAAATGTATATATATATATATATCAATTATATGTGTAAAATATATATAAATATCAATGACGCATTAAGCAAACCCTTAAAAAAAAAAAACTGAGGGGAAAACGGATTAAGTTGGGATCTCACAGATATTAAACCTAAATACAAAATGGAGACCAGACTTGCAAATCCTTTGTGCAGGCAAAAACTAAGCCATGTAAGCAAAGCTAAATCTAGGTTACTCATGAACATAAGCAAAACTTAATGCCTCTGATAATCATTAAAGAAACTTGTTGGCTTTCTAACATTGGTAGGAGATAATCCTTTTAATCAATCCCCTGCTTTCTGAAAAACCCCATTCTAATAACCAATCATTATAAAGATTAAACAGCTTTCTGATTTTCACTTTATATGCCACTCTATGATGTCATACCCCTGAGCTTCATATTGGTTTTAAATTCGAAAGCTCACAATTGGAGAACTGTTCTATGCACAATAAACTCTTATTAAACACTAATTACTGATACAGGATTTTAATTTTGCTATTCCTGGATTTTTGAAAAGAGGCTACAGATTGCTGGAAGCATGCATGAGAACGGAACAAACTGTCTCATAAACTGCTCGATTAAGCACTTAATTTAAAGACAAGAGACTTGTGACTGAAGGAAAAAAGGGAAATAGAGCCAAACATAGATTCCAGTTAAGGAAAATGAACTGTAGATGTAGGATTCCCAAGAAGAAGGGTACAACTTTGTGATAATATTAATGGCTTTTGACTGTTTAAGTACCTTCAAATGATTGCTTGGAGCCGGCGGTCCATTTGTTTTGAGGCAGCGATGTTTTCCTTTATCTTTAAGAGTGCATTGGACGCTTTGAAGTAACAAGGTCAAATCCAACCACTTCTGCCCAGACTCTGTGCAAAAATACTGGCTTTGAGTTTCCAGAGAACATGAAGAAGTCATTTCAGCCAAGGCTTTACCACCCAGAAGTCTTTTAAAAGACTTTCAGAAGCATCCCGAATTTGCACATTACCTCCTTGACCTTTGGAGCACGGGGTCAGAGCTGGAGCAAGTGGTTTCAATTGTCTGATAAGATACATCGCTTCAGTCTTAGCCTGGCGGAAGGTGAAACCAGCTGGTTTCTATCTCTTCTTCTCTAATCATTAGGCATTAGGCAAGCCATGAAAAAGTTATCACGGCATTTTGTTAAAGTCACTACCAAATCGAGTAATGGATGGGAAAAACAAAATAGAAACAAAGCGAACAAAATAAGACTTTTCTAACAAAAGTCCAGATCCCAAAACAACTTGTTTTTTTTTTTAAAAACATGACTCGAAGTTTTCTGAGAAAACTTAACTTTTTGTCTCTTCGGAGTAACTGACAAGCTTCCTTTTAACGGAGGATAGAGATTATGAAATCCCTTTTAATCTTCTTCTGGCCTTGGTTACTAGAAAGCATACGCTTAAATGGTATCTTTTAATGACAGTACCAGAAATCTGTATTTCATTTTCTATACAGCTATCTCGCCTTTCTCTGTGTGATTTCCTAATGTTTAAATTTTTAAATTCACTATAATCTTGTCATTTTTATTTAAGTATTATCCTAGAAAGTTCATTAGGCTGAGCTGAGTATAACTTAATTATACCAACAAAAACCAAACACAAAAACAAACAAGAGAGCGTACATTGTACTGTAACTCCAAAACACTAAATTATTAATGACATTGAAATATAAGTCACCCTGGTAGACCCACGAAATATATCACTTTTTAACTGGCCTTTTGGGGTGTGTGGAAAATAAGTACTCGGAAAATATACTTGCTATTGTCCAAGACTTAAGAACATAATGCAATCTGATGCTTATATAAGGTAGGAGCCATAGGACTCTTTCAATTATATGTGGAGGAGAATCCAACTCAAACTGACTTAAGGTAAAAGGAAAATACATTGGTTCATGTAATTGAAAAATACCAGGGTGAACTTGAAGTACACATGAATCCAAGGGCTACACAATGTCGTCAAGTCTGCCTCCCTCCTTTCTTTCCTGCCTTCCTACCTACCTTTCTCTCCCTTTTGCTTCATGCTCCCCTCCCATGTTGCCCCATTTACCCTGGAAGTCAGCTGCTTTATGATGGCATGATGATTGCCAGCGATAGCTATGTTATAGTCTATCTACTCATTAACCCCACGAGAAAGAGAGATTTTGTATTTTTAACAGCCCCTCCCTGCAAAAAGCCCTGTTATTGAGTCCAGCTGGTTCCAACTGGTTCACAATTTTTATTTGAACCTTCTTTAAGTCACATGCTCACCCGTGGATCAGTTCTACTCAGACTGTATAAACTAAGAATAGGGGATGGGTATTTTTAAGGAGAAAATCATGGTGCTATTATCATAAGACATAAGTAGAAATCACAGATGTTTGCTACGATATTTTGCTCAGCCAGATCATTTTTTGGGACTTTGTTTTCCCAGGAAATTTGATTGCTACCAAACTGTTGAGATTGATCAGTGAACTAGCCAGGGGAGAAAATCCTTGTCTTGATTATTCACATGAGACTCCCATTAACCCCTGATGAATTTATTAATAAAATTGTTGATGAGTGACATAGACCAAATTTTGCTTTTACCACCAAAGTTGTGCTAGTATTTTAGCTTATTCAAATACTTACCTTCACACTGTGCTACAACCCTGCTAAACTGTTTCATATTTCCTGCACTGTTTATAAAATCAGTTTGTTCTTAGCACGCCCAGTGTTTTCACCTATTTTTTAGCCATGATATTTTTGGGGGGGTTAGATGAAAATTAGTACCTACTTGATGAACCCCTTCAATCTCTTATTCATCTTAGTTATTACAAATAAACAAGTTATATATGTGTGTATATTTTATATACACAAAGTATATATAAAATAAATAATTTTATTCTAATAACACCTGTTGAATAAAGACAAAAAATGAATTGAAACACATAGTTGTGGCAAAAAAGCACATCAATTTAGTTATATTGTGTGCTTGAAGTTCATCAGGGAGGCAGAGAACAATGTTCCAGAAATGTTTGTACCTTATTTAAGTTTACAGAGCAGTTTTGTTTGTCTGGGTTATGATATCAGTGTAGATTAAACAATTAAAAAACAATTTAAAAAACAATTAAAAAAAAGAAAAAAAATCATATCAAGAGTAGAACAATTCAGTAGTCTCTATAAGTAAAGTGAAGTGAAAGTCACTCTTTGTGACCCCATGGACTGTTGCCTGCCAGGCTCCTCTGTCCATGGAATTCTCCAGGCAAGAATACTGGAGTGGGTAGCCATTCCCTTCTCCAGGGGATCTTCCCAATCCAGGGATTGAACCCAGGTTTCCTTCATTGCAGGTGGATTCTTTACCATCTGAGCCATCAGGGAAGCCCTCTATATGTAAAAGAAGTCACCAAATATTTATTGAGTGCCTATTCCCTGCTGTAGATTATGCTGAGTCTTAGTCATAAAAAGAGCTCAAAATACAGTCTACATAAATAATTTAGGGGCAACAAACAAATAATAATGACAACCATAAAGAAGGTAAGCATACAGGTAACTTTTGGGCTCACAGAGACCCAGGTTAGGATTCTGATCCTACTTAGTCCCATCTGGGTGACCTTAGGGAAGTTACTTGACCTTTTAATTAATTCCCTGGCAGCCCAATGGTTAAGACTCCACGCTTTCACTGCCCAGGGCGTGGCTTCAATCCCTGGTCAGGAAACTAACGTCTTGCAAGCTGAGGGATGTGACCAAATTAAAAAATAAAAGATCTGTTTTCTGATTTTCAAAATGAAGATAAGAATACCTATTTTGTAGGGACAGTGGAAATATTAAATGAGGCAATGAGAACAATCATAGCAAATATTTGTAGAATCCTTAACACTTGCCCAGTCGGGTTCTACTTAATCTTCACATAACCCCACAAAGTAGGAACACTTGTTACCAACTCCATCATACACTTGGGGAAAGAAAGAACAGAGAAGTTAAGACCTTACCTGAAATGGCAGAATCAGGTCTTAAACCTGAGTCATCTAATTCTGAAGCTCATGCTCTTTGTGGTTGATCTGGAGGTTTGCTTCAAGATTCCTCTTTAAGCAATGTCTTGTTGATCAGCAGCAGCCGAAGGCCTCCAGCTCGACCTGACGAAGGACTCTCTCTCCTGCAGAGAGACCCCTTACCCAGGATCATATACTTCCGAGGCATGGGGGAGGTGGGTGGATCTAATGAGTGAGCAATGTGAGGTTATAAAGATCACTCAGAACATTCTTTTTTTTTTAAAGTCTTTATTGGATTTGTTGCAATATTGCTTCTGCTTTACATTTTGGCTTTTTGGCCAAGAGGCACGTGGGATCTTAGCTTCCCAATAAGGGATTGAACCTGAACCCCCTTCATTGGATGGTGAAGTCTTAACCACTGACCACCAGGGAAGTCCCCACTCAGAACATTCGATGGGCACATTCAACCCAGTGCTTCCTGCCATGTTGGCCAAGTTTTTCTCAGCTCTGCACCACCATTAGATCTCTAACCGCTCAGTCTTGCTTCTGTTGTCTTCCTTTCACAAATGAGGATCCCTAATCCGATTACATGGCTGCCTGAAGTTGTCCCACACCTCATAGATGCTCCATTCATGTTAGAAATTCTTCTCACTGTATTTCATTTTGGACAGTTTCAATTGTGATGTCTTCAAGTTTACTAACCTTTTCTACTGTAGCATATAATCATTCCTTAATCCTAATCAATGCATTTCTCATCTCACACATTATTGTTTTCAGCTCTAGAATTTAGATTTGGGTCTTTATAAGTATCTCCCATGTCCTTATTTAATTTTTAATATACTGAATACAGCTAATTATAACACTCTTAACGTCCTTGTTTACTAGTTCTAACATGTATGTTTATTCTGGTTTGGTTTAGAGTGATTGATTTTTCCCATTATGGGTCTTATTTTCCTGCCTGGCAGTTTGCATGCCTGGTAATTTTTGATTATATAACATACATTGTGAGTCCTACCTTGTTGAGTGCTGGGTATTTTGTCTGCCTGTAAACATCCTTGGATTTCTTCAGAGATACAATTAAATTATTTAGAAACAGTGTGATCCTTTCAGTTTTTGCATTTAAGATTCATTAGTCAGGACTAGAAGAACGTTTGTTCTACAGCTGATTTTCCCCCACTATTGTTGTTGTCTAGTTGCTAAGAGTTTCCAACTCTTTGCGACCCCATGGACTGCAGCATGCCAGGCTTCCCTGTCCTTCACCATATCCCGGAGTTTGCTCAAACTCATGTCCATTGAGTCCGTGATGCCATCCAACCATCTCATCCTCTGTCATCCCCTTCTCCTCCTGCCTTCAATCTTTCCCAGCATCAGGGTCTTTTCCAGTGAGTCAGCTCTTCCCATTAGGTGGCCAAAGTATTGAAGCTTCAGCTTCAGCATCAGTTCTTCCAATGAATATTCCCCATTATTGAGGGAAACCCTTCTGAGTGCTTTATGGCCCATGTGTTATGAGGTTTTCCAGTCTGACTGTTGCCAGCACTATCCCAACCTTCTGTGAATGCTGGGCACTGTTGCCTCCAATCCTTCCTGGTCGTTCTTTCCACAGCCCCTGTTCCCTTCCTCACACAAATGTGCTGATCCATATTTGAGGGGGGCCCTCTGCAGATCATTTGTTTCCTGGAGTCCAGGGTCTTGAAAACAATTGTTTTATATATGTTGTCAGATTTGTGTGTTGGTTGTTTTAGGCAGGAAGGTAATTCTGGTTCTTGTCTCTCCATCTTGGTCAGAGGTGGAAATATTTCTCATTATATACCTTTTAAACATCTACAAAGTGTTATGACAATAGGAAGTAACTTAAGATTTTTGGAATTCATGAAAAGTCCTGGAAATTCTGACTTCTTTTTCCAGTAGATACTGTGGTATTAGATCCCTGCCTCAGGGCCAGTTAATGCATCTCCTAACTCTTGAGAGTTGAAAGCAGAAAGCTCACAGATGTGCCCCTCGCTGAGAATTGCCTTCAGACACAGGGAACAGAGAAGATGTCTGGTATTCAGCAAAATACCAAGTATATCTCTTGGCACTCCTGGGCCTAGTTTTAATGTTAAATGGATGAGTACAGTCATCACAGCCTGTTAGGCACTTGAGAACCGGGGGCTCAGACCCCTCAAAGATCAAAGTCTGGATTACCACCCCCCAGCTAACTGCTTAGTCTACTAGAGGTGCTTGCCAAGGGGGAGAGGAATCCAGAGGTGGTGGTAAGGGGAGGAAGGATGAGTTTCAGTTACAGCTTTAATTAGAATGGTTGAGGGGTCTACAGTTCATCCTCTTAACCCCAAATTTCCCAGGAAATAGGCCCAATCAGAGTTTTAGAAACCCTGTTCCCAGGTATAATAAACTTATTATAAGAGGAAAGTAGGTCCAGGCAGTACAAGAGGTGACTGTAGCTGATACCATGTTTGTGTGTTGTATTTAGTTGTGTTGGATTCTTTGTGACCCCACCCCCACCCCCAACCATGGACTGTAGCCCACCAGGCTCCTCTGTCTGTGGAATTTTTCAGGCAAGAATACTGGAGTGGGTTGCCATTTCCTCCTCCAGGAGGTCTTACCAACCCAGGGATCAAACCCACACCTCTTGTGTCTCCTGCACTGGCAGGCGGATTCTTTACTTCTATACCACCTGGGAAAGCCCAATTGATACCATGGTGTTCCAAAAAGGTTCTTCCTTGGGGCCAGAAAACCATCCCAAGCTGCTGTGAATACGGGCTGCTGATGCCTCACAGCTTTGCCCTTCACTGGGCATAGCCCCCCTCCCCAACCCCTCTGACCCCCCACCACAGGGACCTGCCTTCCCAGAAGGTGGCCCATAGCCAATAACCAACTGATGTGAGGGTACAGCCTAACCCCCTTTCCCTCCATGAGAAACAATTCTGGAAAGCCATTCTGTTAAAAACACAACTGAGCTGGAGTGAGTGAGGGAAGCTGTCAGGTGTCAGAGTAGCCAATTAAAGTTACAAGCCAAAAATGAAAAAGTAAAGCCTTCCGCTACTTCCTGTGATGGTCTAAGCAAGAGGCTAAAACCAGAGAAAGCACCAACTCCCTCTTACCCATGGAAGGGCATACTAACTGAGGGTCAGTGGATCCATACTGATGTGGGCATCAGCTCACTCTTGAGGGAGCCCTGAGCAAATGGCTCTGCCAGTTTTATGATATCTGGGGTCAAAGGGGAGGAAGCCTAGGGGTAGAAAAGTACTGGGATATGAGTAACAGTGGGGAAAAGTATATTCAAAGTTTCCTCCATTATAAAGGAGAAGTGATATATATATATATATATATATGAGATATATGATATGTATTATATATAATATTATATTTGACATTATATATCCCATATTTAATATACAAGATAAAAATAATGGAATATTACCCAGCCATGAAAAGAATGAAATCTTTCCATTTGTGACAACATGAATGGACATAGAAGGTATTATGCTAAGTGAAAAAAGTCAGACAGAGAAAGACAAATATTGTATGATTTTACTTATTTGGGGAATCTAAAAAACAAAACAAAAGAGAAACCGCCTCATAGACACAGAGAACAAACTGGTGGTTGCCAGAGAGGAGAGGAGTGGGGACAGGGGTAAAATAGGTGAAGGGGATTAGTACATACAAACTTCCAGCTACAAAGTAAATAAACCGCAGGGATGGAATGTACAGCATAAGGAATATAGTCAATAATATTGTAACATCTTTATATGGTAAAAGATGGCAGCTAGGCATTGTGGTGATCATTTTGTAATGTATAAAAATATTGAATCACTATATGGTGCATATAAAACTAATATAATATGTTATATCAATTCCAATTCAATTAAAAAAGCAAAAAGTAGCTTCAAGGAGTTCAAGCAGAGGATCTCTCTGCATTTCTGAGAGGAAATGCATATCTATCAGCTTTATGAATGTGAGATAGGAAACCTGAATTTAAAATAATGATCTAAATAGACACTTCACCAAATAAGACTACAAATGCTAATAAGCACACAAAATCATTATTTATGAGGGGAATTAAAATTAAGACCATATGAGAGAATATTACCTACCCACTAGAATGGCTGAGATTTTAAAACACTGACAGTACCAAGTATTGACAAGAAAAAGGAACAATCAGAACTCTCAAACCTTGCTGGTGGAAGTTAAAAAAAATGATATAACCACTTTGGAAAACAGTTTGACAGTTTCTAATAAAGATAATCATACAACTATTGTGTGATTCAACAATTCCACCCATAGGCCCAAGAGCAATGAAAACAGATGTCCACAAAAGGCCTTACCCATGATGTATATAATTTATAATAGTGAAAAATTGGAAGCAACCCATGTATCTGTCAATTAGTTCAGTTCAGTCACTCAGTTGTGTCCGACTCTTTGCGACCCCATGAATTGCAGCACGCCAGGCCTCCCTGTCCATCACCAACTCCCGGAGTTCACTCAAACTCACATCCATCCAGTCGGTGATGCGGTCCAGCCATCTCATCCTCTGTCGTCCCCTTCTCCTCCTGCCCCCAACCCCTCCCACCATCAGAGTCTTTTCCAATGAGTCAACTCTTCGCATGAGGTGGCCAAAGTACTGGAGTTTCAGCTTCAGCATCCTTCCTTCCAAAGAACACCCAGGACTGATCTCCTTTAGAATGGACTGGTTGGATCTCCTTGCAGTCTAAGGGACTCTCAAGAGTCTTCTCCAACACCACAGTTCAAAAGCATCAATTCTTTGGTGCTCAGCTTTCTTCACAGTCCAACTCTCACATCCATACATGACTACTGGAAAAACCATATCCTTGACTAGACGGACCTTTGTTGGCAAAGTTATGTCTCTGCTTTTGAACATGCTATCTAGGTTGGTCATAACTTTCCTTCCAAGGAGTAAGCGTCTTTTAATTTCATGGCTGCAGTCACCATCTGCAGTGATTTTGGAGCCCCCCCAAAATAAAGTCTGACACTGTTTCCACTGAATTGATATACAAATTATGGTATATCCACACAATGGAATCCACATAGTGGAATCCACAGTGAAGAAGAACAAACTACCAGTACACACAAGCATGGATGAACCTCAAAAGCATTATACGGAACATAAGAAACCCAGATGAGTACCTTCTGTATGACTCTATATAAAAATGGGAATAATAGTTGTCTGTGGCCTAGGGATATTGACTAGAAAGTGGCAAAGGGGGATCTTATATGATTGAAATGTTCTATATTTGGATTTATATGATGGTTACAAGGGTGTATAATTTATTAAAATTGATCAAAATAAAAACATGAGACCTGTACGTTCTGTACTGTGCAGATTTTTTAAAACACACATCAGTTCAGTTCAGTCACTCAGTAGTGTCCGACTCTTTGAGACCCCATGAATTGCAGCACGCCAGGCCTCCCTGTCCATCACCAACTCCCGGAGTTCACTCAAACTCACATCCATCCAGTTGGTGATGCCATCCAGCCATCTCACCCTCTGTCGTCCCCTTCTCCTCCTGCCCCCAACCCCTCCCACCATCAGAGTCTTTTCCAATGAGTCAACTCTTCGCATGAGGTGGCCAAAGTACTGGAGTTTCAGCTTTAGCATCATTCCTTCCAAAGAACTCCCAGGGCTGATCTCCTTCAGAATGGACTGGTTGGATCTCCTTGCAGTCCAAGGGACTCTCAAGAGTCTTCTCCAACACCACACTTCACAATTCTTCGGTGCTCAGCCTTCTTCACAGTCCAACTCTCACATCCATACATGACTACTGGAAAAACCATATCCTTGACTAGATGGACCTTTGTTGGCAAAATAATGTCTCTGCATTTCAATATGCTATCTAGGTTGGTCATAACTTTCCTTCCAAGGAGTAAGCGTCTTTTAATTTCATGGCTGCAGTCACCATCTGCAGTGATTTTGGAGCCTGAAAAAATAAAGTCTGACACTGTTTCCACTGTTTCCCCATCTATTTCCCATGAAGTGATGGGACCACATATAGTTGCCATTTAAAGTTAAAAGATTAATTCATTCATAAAACATTTTTTTGCTTTTCTAACATCCTTTGCCTCTCATCATCCTTACAAATAAATCTCCACTACAGAGCAGAAATGTTAGAAGTTATATTTCAGATGAAGCAATTAAATATTTTAAAAACTTTTAATATATGCCCTATACACTTTTATGCAGCAGGTTACTAAATATGTTGAATATTAACAGATTTGTGGTACCATTTCGGACAATCCTTGATACTAAAGATGAAGTTGGTATTTTTGTCAAGAAGGTATTTTAAACTTGTTAGGGGTGTTTTCATAGTGTAAACTTAAGATCTGAGGTGTATAAACTATACCTCATTAAAATTTTAAAAATGTAATTTGCACATAAAGAAGTAAGAGAGATCTACGACATACCTGTAACCAACCGTGTTCCCAGGTCTGTTCTAGCTTCATAGTGGTTGAAGCATACTGCCTATGGATTATGGGAATCTTCAGGCCTGTAGGGTAGACTTTGGAGCAAATAATTCCTACTCCCCATTGGACTAGGTGAGCTCTGTTGGAACTACCCTACCAGAAAAAGGAAAGAATTATGAGCACACGTACTAAGTTGGGGAAAAGGTCTCAGCCAGGCCAAGTGGGTTGGGGTCAGCTCAACTGGAGTGAAGCTACTGAAATGCTGTAGTGGCCTCCACTAACCAAACATGTTTTTTCACCTCTTGTAAGAAAAATGCATGACCACCTGATGTAAAAAGCCAATTCATTGGAAAAGACCCTGATGTTGGGAAAGATTGAGGGCAAGACGGGAAGCGGGTGTTAGAGAATGGGATGGTTGGATGGCATCACTGACTCAATGGACATGAGTTTGAGAAAACTCAGGGAGATAGTGAAGGACAGGGAAACCTGGTGTGCTGTAGCTCATGGGGTCGAAAAGAGTCAGACATGACTTACGGACTGAACAACAACAAAAAGTAAAATGTTATCAAGATGCAATGGCAGAAACAATGGAGAATTAGTGCCAGTAATATGTAGGGGCCTCCCTGAGTTAAGGGGTGTCTCTGTGCTAAGGTGTCAGCCGCTCAGTTGTGTCCAACTCTTCGCAACCCCATGGACTGTAGGCCATCAGGCTCTTCTGTCTACGGGATTCTCCTGGCAAGAATACTGGAGTCCGTTGCCACTCCAGGGGATCTTCCTGACCTGGGGATTGAACCAGAGTCTCCTGCACTGCAGGCACATTCTTTACCATCTTAATGAGTTAAGTGGGGACAGTCTAAATTAAGTCCTTCGTAGAGGAAAAAAACAAGAAAGGATTTAAAGTGAAAAAGTTAGTGGTAGGGAGTTGAAAAAAGTGAGATAAAAGGTTTGGGAACCAGAAGAAACCTTTAAAAGCACCTCCCTGCAGATGAGCTTGTGATGGAGGACAGCACTATTTGGGATACTTTGAGTTGCCTTGGACAGTGGCAGGAAGTCATTTTGACTTGAATACCCTCTTTTAAAAACCTATGATTGCATCATGCAGATGCAGCAATCGTCTGTGTTTTGCCCACACTTCAAAGTCCTATTTTAAAGGGAAAGAATTATAAACACCAGAAATCTGGGATCTCCCTTTGAAAAATAAGCTAAAAGTAATTTAAATTAAAATGTACTGATTAAAATAGCCCTGTTTCAGATTTTGAAACATGCCATTTCTTTCTGATTATTATCTCTCGGTTACCTAATATAAACCACCCCTAGATCAAGAGAATCAGGCAGAAATTTTGTGATAAAACTCAGGAACTACTCACAAACAGCCAGAAACAGCTTCACAGATAGCCTCCTGAAGACATCTAATAAGTCTGTCATAATCAGCACATGATCCACAAGAAATGAGAATAAGAAACAGCTGCTTTGTAGCAAATCCTAACTACAGTAGGGATTAATTCTAAACTCATGTCAAATTTAGTCAGTTTTCATTTGGGACAACAGGGAAAATCTTTACCAGGCTAAGGGCAGTTAAGTATTTGTCAAAAACAGATGAAACCTAAAATGGTAATTTTGTTTTTCTCTCTGATAAATATTTCTGTGGAACAAGGACTCTTTTAATGTTAGAATAATCAGTAAAGAAAGACATCTAACAGTTTTTATGGTGATCTGCCTTTCCAGTTTGACTTCACTGTTTTTTTTAATCTGGTCTTACTTTGAAAATTCTTTAGTGGTGATGATGAATCTTTCTCCTACCTTCTTTCTTTCATTTGTCTCTGGAATATACTCATTCTTTATAATCAAGCATAATGGCATCAGTGGGGTTTCTACTCATGAATATGACCATTTCTGAGGATAACAAAATTGTAATTAAGGTTCATACTTTTGGGTTCTGAGAACCTGAGCTTGAATCCCAGATCCACCAGTTACAAGCCATGTACCTTTTCCAGTTTAAAAATGTTTTGGATGTCAGTTATCTCGTCTCTAAAATGGGAATAATGATAGCAATTTTTTCGCATAGTCCTGTTGAAAGAACTCATGTGAAGAAACAGTATTAGCATATGGTAAATGATAAATGTGTGTGTTTATCGCTCAGTCATGTCTGATTCTTTGCAAGCCCATGTATTGTAGCCCATCCATGGAATTCTCCAGGCAAGAATACTGGAGTGGGTTGCCATTTCCTTCTGCAGGGGATCTTCCTAACCGACGGATCAAACCCAGGTCTGCTGCATTGCAGACAGATTCTTTACCATTTGAGCCACAAGGGAAGCCAAATGCTAAAAAATGTTAGCTGTGATGGTGGTAGTAATAATGCCAAATGCTCTAGAGGAGCTTTTGCACATTAATTTCACATGAATCACCTGAGGGAGAAGCAGTTAGAATGAATTCTAATTCAGTAGGACTGGTGATACGTCTGAGAGGCTGCTTAGACAATACTTTCCCAGGTGATGCTCATGCTGGTCCACAAACCACACTCCTAGCAAGGACCTCTTTCTCTTACTGTAGGCAGTCTGGTCTGTTTTCTGATTCATTGTCATGTCACTTTTCCTTCCAATTCTTGACTACACGATTTAGTGAGATTTTATCTTCCAAAAGACCAAAACAACCAGGTTATTGTCATCTCTGACTCTTGGTGATCCCATAGACTACAGCACGCCAGGCTTCCTTGTCCTTCACCATCTCCTGGAATTTGCTCAGACTCATGTCCACTGAGTTGATGATGCCATCCAACCATCTCATCCTCTGTCATCCCTTTCTCCTTCTGCTTTCAATCTTTCCCAGCATCAGGGTCTTTTCCAATAAGTCCGCTCTTTGTATCAGGCGGCCAAAGCATTGCAGCTTCAGCTTCAGCATTAGTCCTTCCAATGTATATTCAGGGTTGATTTCCTTTAGGATTGGCTGCTTTGATCTCTTTGCTGTACAAGGGGGAGAGAAGTCAAATTTTCAATTACCCCGGTGTTTGTTCTACACCATGCCAAACTATGTCATGAGAGCCAGCATCTGAATCAGTGGCTGCTAATTCTCAAACTTTTGATTCAAATATTTTTGCTCTTACATAAGGACGGGCTAAGTCCTTAGATATTTTCCCTATTGATCTGGCCTATTGGCTAACCCTGGTTCTTCCACAATTCGGCTTATTTTGAAAGTGAAAGTGTTATTTACTCAGTTGTGTCTGACTCTTTGTGACCCCATGGACTGTAGCCTGTCAGGCTCCTCTGCCCATGGAATTCTACAGGCAAGAATACTGAAGATGGTTGCCATTTCCTTCTCCAGGGGATCTTCCCTATCCAGGGATCAAACCTGGGTCTCCGGCATTGCCGCCGCCGAGTCGCTTCAGCCGTGTCTGACTCTGTGTGACCCCATAGACAGCAGGCCACCAGGCTCCTCTGTCCCTGGGATTCTCCAGGCAAGAATACTGGAGTGGGTTGCCATTTCCTTCTCCAATGCATGCATGCTAAGTTGCTTCAGTCATGACAGACTCTGTGTTACCCTATGGACAGCAGCCCACCAGGCTCCTCTGTCCTCAGGATTCTCTAAGCAAGAATACTGGAGTGGGTTGCCATTTCCTTCTCCTCCCACATTGCAGGCAGATTTTATTTTACTTGTTCACAATTCTAGGTTTATAATTAATAGTTAGTACCCTCTATACCTTCACTAATGAGCCAGGACTTCAAGAAGTCTCTGAACCAAGTCTAGGCCCTTTGCAACTGTTTCAATCAGAATATGTTGATATTATTCTCCTCTGTGTACAGGCCTTCGTGCTTGACTCAACTACCCCTAACAGGTTGACAAAGGGAATCAGGGTAAATGACTCCCACCTGTGGATCAGGCTCATCCATCTCTTCCTACTTCACTCTGACGGTTCCCCGTCTCCAGCTCCCTTATTTATACTCTTGCCTTCTTTGAACACATCTCTGATTCAAAAACCTACAGTTTTTGTTTATCACTGTGGACTCTAAACCTTCCCCAGCTTCCCTCCCTATTGCTGACTTCTGAAATAGTGGAATTAGATCAGTGGAGCTTTGAGCCCTGATACCAGCTTCAGAGGACAGGCTTTCCAGGTGGCACAGTGGTAAAGAATCTCCCTGCCAAGGAGATGCAAGAGATGCAGGTTTGATCCCTGTGTTGGGAAGATCCTCTGGAGTAGGAAATGGCAACTCACTCCAGTATTCTTGCCTGGGAAATTCCATGGATGACAAAGAGCACTCGACTGACCACAACAAACAGCAGCAGACATTACCTTGTTATGTCTTTATTCTCACACTTGTCTAGCTACTGCTACTAGAAGATCTGGGCCATGGTAGATCAACTGTTGGGATCCATGGGGGTTAGAATATATTTTCTCTATGGAGACATCACCTGATTTTCAGCAGTTGTGGGTGGCCAGAGGCAGAACCACAAAGCCAACCCTGGTTCCTCCACAATTCAACACTGACTACATCAAGAAAGGTGTTCTTTTCCTTTTGGAGTCTGGAGTGGGTGAGTTCAGAGAAGGCAGTGGCACCCCACTCCAGTACTCTTGCCTGGAAAATCCCATGGATGGAGGAGGCTGGTAGGCTGCAGTCCATGGGGTCGCGAAGAGTCAGAAACGACTGAGCAACTTCACTTTCACTTTTCACTTTCATGCATTGGAGAAGGAAATGGCAACCCACTCCAGTATTCTTGCCTAGAGAAGCCCAGGGACAGAGGAGCCTGGTGGCCTGCTGTCTATGGGGTCGCACAGAGTCAGACACGACTGAAGTGACTTAGCAGCAGCAGCAGCAGCAGTGGGTGAGTTGGTGAGGTCAAATGAATTAACAGACATTGAGGAAATATTAGTACTTAATGAAAACAGTAGGGAGTTCAGCATCAGATTAAGAATTGAATTTCAATTTCATTCCTTACCAGCTATGAAACTTGTGCAAGTTATAATATATATACACATATATGTACATATATTTCTTTTAAAAAGAAAGTATTCTGATAATAAAAAACATTTAAAATATGTACTAAGTAACAGAACAGACTCTGAAATATTTGTGTACTCATAACTGTACTTCAGTAATTACCAGTTCATGGCCAAATCTTGTTTCTTCTCTACCCCTGTCCTTTCTTCTACTGGTATTATTTGGAAGCAAATCCAAGACACAGTATGAGTTCATCAGTAAGTATTTCAGTATATTCATCTCTAAGAGACAAGATCTCTTTAAAAAAAAACTAACTGCAATGTCTTCCTAACAAAATTTAAAATTCTTTAATATGATCATATCCAGTAAATGCTCGTATTTCTAGTTGCCTCATAATTGTTTAAAAACATTGTTTAAAAGAAGATCCAAATAAGATCCATACATTGCAATTTGTCAAAATGTCTAAGATCGCTGGTAATTTATCTTTTTTCTCCATCACATTTCTTCCCTTAAATTTACCTATTGAAGAAACTGGCTTATGTGTCCTGTAGTTTTCTATAACCTAAATTTTGATTAGTACAGAACTATGCTATCATTTAACAAGTTCATTTATCCAATTTCCTATAAATTGGTATTTGGATCCAGAGGCTTGTTCAGTTTAAAGTTCTTTATATGGGTAGTTTTATTTTTTTGGCGAGAGTACTACATAAGTGTTCTTCCATCAACAGACACATAATTTCTGCTTCTCTCTTTTGTGTGGTTAGATCCACCAATTAATTGCATCCTTGTGCTGTTTAGTCGCCAAGTTGTGTGAGACTCTTTTGTGACCCCATGAACTGTAGCCAGCCAAGCTCCTCTGCCCATGGGATTTCCCAGGCAAGAATACTGGAGTGGGTTGCTGTTTCCTTCTCCAGGGTATCTTCCCACAGGTATTGAACCCGCATCTCCTGCATTGGCAGGCGTGTTCTTTACCACTGAACCACCAGGGAAGCCCACTAACGCATTGCTGCTGCTGCTGCTAAGTCGCTTCAGAGTTGCAAAATGATGATACTTGAAATCTGTCATTCCTCCTTCATTTATTAACTAGACTGTCTCTGTAAAGAGAAACTTTCTCTCATCCACTACTGGGTTATCCCAAGGTATATTTTGCATATGCATATAGTTTGCATATAAAACTATATCAGGGGCTTACTAATAGCTCAGTTGGTAAAGAATCCGCCTGCAATGCAGGAGACCCTGGTTTGTTTCCTGGGTCCAGCAGATCTGCTGGAGAAGGGATAGGCTACTCACTCCAATATTCCTAGGATTCCCTTGTGCCTCAGCTGGTAAAGAATCCACCTGCAACGCGGGAGATGTGGGTTCGATTCCCGGGTTGGGAAGATCCCCTGGAGAAGGGAACAGCTACCCACTTCAGTATTCCTGGCCTGGAGAATTTCATGGACTGTATAGTCCATGGAATTGCAAAGAGTTGGACACGACTGAGCGACTTTCAATAATAAATATAGTTTGCACAGGAAAGGCCAGTGTTTGAAATAAAGAGGTGATACTTGAGCACAGTTCAAGAATAGTTTAAGAATTCATATATCTCAATGTACTTGAAATGCTTCATCTGATTGCAATTATTATCCTTATTTATCCTAACCCATTTTTGACTGATAGGTAACTTTTTGAGTTGATTCCTGTGTTCTTTGACATGATTTTAGTCTTCTTTTGTAGTTTCATTGCAATGCAGTATAATAATTGGTCCAGATTCATATACGTTTCTTTCCAAAATCTGAAAATCATTGAAATCTCCATTGAATGTTCCTGTTAATGAGAAACTGTATTTGGAGGTTATAATTTGGGAACTAAGAGTGTTCATTGCTACTGGGTTGGTCACTATTTCAAGGTCTTTTTAGCAAACAATGCTAGGAAAATTTTTGTTTTAAACAAAATTCATCACAAGTTTAGATGATACTTCCAATCCAAATTCAGGACTGGCAAGATTTTTATTTAATCTCTCTGACTTTAAGTCTGAATCTCCTTTACTCCATGCCCAGAATCTGAGTTCTGATGACACAGAATTATAGAATTAGAATATCAAATACATCTCATTTGCTTTTTTCCCATAATATACCCACAATAATTTCAAAATAATAACTAAAATTTTACTACTAACCATATGATTAATGAAAACAGTGTAAGATTTTTTTTCTTGCAGTTTCAAAAGTTTTTCTTCTAAGATTTATCATATTAAAAGATTGTAACCAAATAACTGTTTTTTTTTAGCCACTTTGAACTTCTGGGTGGTGTGCTACCAATGACTTTATCCCATTTGATTTTTATTTTATCGATTTTTTTTTTACTAAAATTTTTAGGATTAAAATATTTACATGGTCCAAGTCAAACCTATAAAATAAGTCTCGTTTCTATCCCAGTAGGGCTCACCCTATTTCCTCCCTCCCCCTATATGCAACCACTCTTTCATTTTATGTTTTCTCTCCTGTATTAGTTTTCTATTGCTGCCATAGCAAATTACCACAAAGTTAGTGGCTTAAAACAACACAAATCTAGTTTCTATAGTTACGCAGGTTAGAAGACTGACAGCTTTCAACTGGGAAAAAATCAATTTGCCTGCAGAGCTGTGTGCCTTTCTTAAGGTTCTGTGGGAAAATCGATCTCCTTGCTCTTTGAAGGATGGCTGTTAGAGGCCATCCACGTTCTTACCCGGGTCTCCTTCTTCACCTTCAAAGTTATCCATCTTGCCTCTCTCTCAGCATCCTCTGGTAGTCCCATCTCCCTCTGACTCCCCTCTTCTGCCTTCATCTTGATCTTTGGGTTATACCAGGCCTACCTGAATAATCCAAGACAATTTCCCATCTGAAGATCCTTAATTTAATCACATCTGAGAAATCCTTTTTCCCATTCAAGGTAACAGAATTGAACTTCTGGGGATGAGGACCTTGACATAATCGGGGTGATGATTATTTGGCCTGCACCGTCGCCCACTTTATAGATGAGTAGGTGCATACACACACATTTTCTCTGTCTTACTCTTTGCATTTGACATACATCCAGTCCATAGTTGGGTTCAGATCTATCTCCCACTTCCTCACTATGCAGCGCTATCTTACAGCCACATAGCATTCTATTGTGAGCATACACCCTGATGTATCTTACCAGCCTCCCCATTCATGTTTAGTTGGTTTTGTTTCTAGTTTGTGCTATAACAAATATCCTACTATAAATGGCCCTCTGCATTTCTTTTTTGTATTCTTCCATTGGGCCCATAGGATAGATTACTAAAGTGAGTTTGCTGAATCAAAGAGGTAAAGTAAATATGTACTTTTCTGGAGACTACAAGTTTCTTTCCAAATGGTTATGTCATTTGCATTCACACCACAAATGTATGCATGCTCTTACATTTGAATATATTGCTAAACTTTTGGGTTTTTGCCAGTCTCAGTATACTTTTAATTTCCATTTCTCTTATTGTGAGTATTTGTGTCTATTTTCATATAGCTAAGCAACAATTTGAGTATCATTTTCTGTGTGTTTCATGTTTGCATTTCCAACCTATTTTTCTATGAAGTTTTCTATCTCCCTCTTCTCCCTTTTTGAAAGCTCTTTATAAACTAGGGTATCTCCTGTTCTGGGTATAAGTTGCAAGTATTTTTCCAAGTTTGATTCTGCCTTTTCACTTTGTTTACTATCTATTTTGCTAGTCAAGAAGCTTTATTTTGATGTAATTTATCTATATTTTCCTTTGTTATTTCTGGATTTTGAAGCACTGCAAGGTATTGAATATAAAGGAACTCACCTTGTTTCTCTTCTAATAGTTTTATAGTTTAATTTTTACATTTAAATATCTGCAGTGTTTGGAGTTTATCCTAGTGTTCAGTGTGAGAAATGCGTCCACGTTCACTTTTCCATATGCTCTTCTGTCGCTCCATTTGGAAGTGCTTTACCTTCTCTGTGCCTCAGTTTTCTCAGCTATAAAGTCAGTATGCTAATAGTATTTCCCTTGGAATTTAAATGAAATGGCATGGATGTAACACTTGGCATGATGTCTCTGCATGTGCCTGTGTGCTTAGGTTGCTCAGTCATGTCTGACTCTTTGTGACCCGATGAACTGTAGCCCGCCAGGCTCCTCTGTCCATGGGGATTCTCCAGGCCAGAACACTGGAGTGGGTTGCCATGCCCTCCTCTTCCCAACCCAGATATTGAACTCAGGTCTCCAGCATTGCAGGAGGATTCTTTACCATCTGTGCCACCAGGGAAGCCCATGAATACTGGAGTGGGTAGCCTATCCCTTCTCCAGGGGATCGTCCCAACCCAGGAATAGAACTGGGGTCTCCTGCATTGCAGGCAGATTCTTTAACAGTTGAGCTACTAGAGAAGCCCTAGCACAAGGTAAAGTTTAATAAATGTTATCTAATGTGACAGTGATGATGACATAGAAGATAATTCAGTGGTTCTAGCTCCTTATTCTTGTTCAAGGTTACGTCACCCTTGATAATTAGTATAACCTTAACCTTTTACTGGTGGAATGTTTTGTTTTGGTTTTATATTTAAGGTTCAGTAATTAGTCCTTTTGCCTGATTTGCTATCCTGGACATTCTTCCTTGATCCCTGGTCCAACCCCCGGCTGAGTTTCTTAACTTCTCCCTAGGACAAGAGCCCTCTCCATCTTCCTGTTTCCAGTCCCCTTCTGTGAATTCATCCCCTTCATGAATTTATTCTCCTGATGCTGACTAATTATCTGGAGTTCTAAAATGAACTCCCCCTCATCAGTTTTTTGGGATTCTGTCTAATTCTTGGGGGAAAACCCAAATAATATGTGTGAAAACTACTGACTCTTGCCCATCTAAAATCAGCAGGCCTTCCCTTAGAAGCCAGGTTTTGCCTGCCAAACTCCTCTTTGATGAACATGCAGCTAATTCAGAGTCTATCTCCTCTCCTCCCAACCTGAAGCGGAAGAGGGCAGGAGTGTTACGTGTGTTGGGATGGCTTAGCCAGTTACCAAGCATGTGGTTAGAACAGGGATTGTGTTCCAACAAGGCTGAACCTAAGATTAGGGAGATTATACTTTGGGTATAATCCTTACCACTTACCTGGAGCCAAAGGGTAAAGACAATCTAAGCCCTGTAGGAAAAAACAAAAGCCAGGACACAGGGCTACAAAATCAAGAGTATAAAGTTTGCAAAAAGATGTGATTGTTTCTAACATCCAACTATATGATATGTGGCTGCACCCTTCTGGCTCAAAGGGCCAGAAAGAAAGGACAGTTGCTTTTTCTTAATGTTCATTTTGCCTGATGACTAGGGTTTGTTAAAAGCTTATTTCTTGACCATATACCCTCCACGTGAAGTGGAATTCCTGATTTTGTCACAGGATGAGACAAGCAATGTGTTTCAGCTGATAAGTAATATCCAGCTTCATTAGACAAAGTAATAACTTGCAAGAAGTATAGATTTACGTATCATCAGAGTAATCAGTTGCCACTGAATTGTGATTCTGGAATTCTTTGAAGATTTCCAAACTTAAAACATTCCTCCTTACACAGCTCTATTCCAGATGCTTAACTCTCCCACATCTGTTTGCAACATATACCTTCTACTTGAATGATGAACCTCCAACTCTATCTTCCCCACTTTCTTTGTCTTGATTACTGCCAGACAACACTGAAGATATTAAAGATATAATTAATCCACTCTTCTAATTTAAATCCCAATGAATCTTTCCCTCTGCTTTCAGGATTCTTTGGTCTGTTGTTACAGAAATACAGTTATGCTTGATGCTCAAATGAGGTGCCATATTTCTTTATTTTTATAATCCACTCACACAAATTTCAGCCCCCAAGATTGTTGAGAAATCCAGTGGTGTTTGTAATTTTCCATACTTCATAGTTCATGCCTCCCCCTTTGACCTGTCATAAGACTCTAAGACTTAAACAGTTGAAGCTGCATGGAAGAGGAGCCTCTGGACATCAGGTCTCCTATTCATGCTGAAAACACTCCTTGTCTAGGTCTGTGTGGTCCATTCAAGGACCGGTACTCCTCTGATTCCACATCAAGCTTGGCCTCCAGGGCACTTGATGAGGTCTTAGAACTTGGACCCAGCCTCCACATGGATTTGTACATCTGCTCCTGTAGGAAGTCTCACCTGTTTGCAAAGCTGCAGATGACCTGGAAGTAAGAGCCTATACCTTTCCACCTGCCTTGTTTCTGCAGAGTCCATGGGTCCCATTTACCCTGAAGTCATGAAGTCAAGAACTGGTGTGTGTATGTGTGTGTTTCTGTGTGTGTTTCTGTGTCCTCAGGACTGCCCACCTCATTTGAATGCCAAGTTTAATAATAACTTCTCACAGGGCAGAGTCCCAGCATTAACAACACAACACCTAATTGCCCATTCTTTGGAGAGATAGGAGCAAACTATTCTTTCATATGTTATGGGAGTTTATTCACAAAAAAAAGAAAAGTGATTATAACAATAATAAGCACAGAGTATTCCTACACTCAATTATTAATAATTGATATATCATCCAACATAACATACTGTTGATCAGAAGATACATCCATACTTTATGTACTATTTTGAAAGACAAATAAGCCAATTAAATTGTGGCATTTAAGAAAAATAAATTGTGGCATTAGGCTTTTTATCACCCAGCATTCTTAATTTATACTTAGTGAATCTTTTGAGATTTACTTGCTTCTCTAATATCAAATGTAACCTACTCTGTTTATGTGCATTTCTGCATAAACAATAATCCTTTTTGCTTCAAAACTGAATTATAGGTAATTTTTATAGGAAATTTGAATGACATTAACCCAACATGTTGCATATTAACTCAAATGAAACCTGGAACAACCATGATTGAGCTTCTATACCAGCAATAACAACAACATCCCAAATCACAGTGACTGAAAGACACCATCATGTGAGTGATACATCCTGATCTCAGGGATATTAAAATGTGAAAGCACATGCATCTTAGAATTGTTGGAATACAACATATCTCTTTATGTATCTATGTATCTACATGTCTACCTCTACTGCCTAACTTGCACCATTCACTCCCTCACACCCTGTATTCCAGCCACACCAGTCCACTAACAATACTCTGCATATTACAAGCTACTTACGCCTCTGTGCCTTTCCACCTACAGTGCCCACTTTCTGGAAGCCCCTCATCCTCCCTGTTCTTGACTGTAAGCTCAACTCTTACTCATCTTTCAAACCAGAGCTCCCATATTTCTTAAGAAGACTTCTCCTCCCCACAAGCAAAACCCCTTCCTCATTCCCACACTTCCTACCCCCACCCACCGCCTTGACCTTGTACCCATTTCTATTCCTGTGCTAACACAGAGGTTGGTTAATTCCTTTGTTCCACTGGAATTCCTGAAGAGCAAGAGTTGTCTTGTTTACATTTTGATTCCCTGATGCTTTGCATGGTGTTGATATGTGATAGGCACTAAAAAGATCTTTAGTAAATAATTGCATCATTTCTCAGATAGCCATCCTTCAACAAGAGGGGTATTTTTCACTCCAGAATGAGTTGTCAAGGACAGTAAAATATGACCATATTAAGGATAGAAGAAGTGTCTGTGTAACAAGAGTAGGTAGAATCATGAGGCTAAAGATAGATCTACAGACAAATATTTCAACCTGTACAAGATAGACATGAGTCAATAGCACGTTCTCAGGTCTGATTTCAGCGAAACTGCTTTTTAATGGTTAAGCAAGCACTATTCTGGGCATATTTAGTGGCCAGGGTTAGGAAAAGAAAGAGGTTACAGTGTTTGGTGAAATCTTTATCAGTTAAGATCTTCTCTTTAAGCACAGCATGTTTATAATTCTGATTTTCATGCATATTTTAATATCAGCTATATTAATCTTATCAGACTATTTTTCTTGACCTCATGCTTGTGAAAGAATTCTAAATGAACAAAGTAGTTTTACATCCAAAAAAATGATGCTCTTGCAGATGTAAGGCATATGTTTTGATGTTACTTTGATGTTAAAAAAAAGTAATATCAAAAAGACTTAAACAATATAGATGTGAAAGATCCCTAGTTTATAATAAATATCCTTCATGCTGTTATGAAGATCAACGGACAGACCAGTATTTATTTAAAATGTCTGTTGACTGTGTTTTATCCTCTTTTGAAGGATACAAGATACTCATAATATCTGCTAAGTGTGGGTGTCTCTTAAATAGAAACTGCATAGTACAGACCTCATCCAAAGTAGCTGTTTGGATGAGAAAAATTGAGTACAGAAGAGTTTACATTTCTAAGCTGTTCTGATCTGCTGTGTATACTAAATATGACAAGCTTAAGTAGATCCAAAGTGGATAATATTTTTAATCTTCTAGCTATTTAAATAATAACTTTAAAGTCTATGTTTTAGTTTCAAGCAAAAATTATACACAGCATAGATGTACTTTATATTTATCACCAAAAAAAAAAATCATATACACTATACTACCTCATTATATTTAGAATACAGGGAAAAATTGAGGAAATAATTTTTTTGAGTACAGTTAGTAACTACTGGTGTGCCAAGGATGAGTTAATGTATATTACACAATCTTTTTCTTTTCATGATTTCTTAATTTTAGGGGTGGCTAATTATATATATAATTGTCTCTGTCCACAAAATAAAACTCTTAATGAGCAATAAATATTTCATCTGTCTCCTGCTCTGTTATAAGTACAGTTGAGTTGAGTTTAAGAGAAGTCAATTTAATATACACATGATATCTAGGAAATGGAAGAAATCTATAACTTACTAGCTTTTAAATACTGTGTTAAATACTGTATACCAGATATATAAAACATCAATTAATACAGGGTTGTTGATATTGAAAATCTGTTTAAAGCTCTTATGTAGAAATGTCATTTATAATGAAAATATAAACACAAATCTCTAAGATTTTTACATTTAAAAATGCAATTAATAGGGTAGTTTTATTTTTAGTTTCTTAAGAAACCTCCATACTGTTTTCCAAAAAGGCTGCTCCAGTTTACATTCTCACCAATACTGTGTGAGGGTTCCCTTTTCTCCACATCCTTGCATCATTTGTTATTTGTGTTCTTTTTGTTAATAGCCATTCTGACAGGCGTAAGGTGATATCTTATTGTGGTTTTGATTTGCATTGCTCTGATGATTAGTGATGCTGAGCATCTTTTCATGTGCCTGTGGGCCATCTGCATTTCCTCTTTGAAAAAAATGTTTATTCAGTTCTTCTGCCCATTTTTTAATCGGGTTTTTTTTCTTCATGTTGAGTTATATGAGCTGTTTATAGATGCTGGATATTAATCTCTTATTGATCATATCACTCACAAATATTTTCTCCCATTAAGTAGGTTGTCTTTCATTTTGCTTATGGTTTCCTTTGCTATGCAAAAGCTTTTAAGTTTAATTAGGTCCCACTTATTTATTTTTGCTGTTATTTCCGTTACTTTAGGAGATGGATTCAAAAAAATTACTGCTCTGATTCATGTCAAAGAGTGTTCTGCCTATGTTTTTCTCAAGGAATTTTATAGTATCTGGTCAAACATTTAGGTCTTTAATTCATTTTGGGTTTATTTTTATATATGATATTAAAGAATGTTCTAATTTCATTCTTTTGCATGTTACTGTCCAGTTTTCCCAGCACCACCTTTTGAAAAGACTGTCTTTTCTCTATTGTATGTTCTTGCCCCTTTTGTCATAGATGAATTGACATAGATACGTAGGATTATTTCTGGGCTCTCCGTCCTATTCCATGATTTATGTGTCTGTTTTTGTGCTAGCACGATACGGTTTTGATTTCTGTAGCTTGGTAGTAGTCTGAGGGCTTCCCTGGTGGCTCGGATGGTAAAGAATATGTCTTCAATGTGGGAGACCCAGGTTCGATCCCTGGGTTGGGAAGATCCCCTGGAAAAGGAAATGGCAACCCACTCCAGTATTCTTGCTTGGGAGATCCCATGGACAGAGGAGGCTGGTGGGCTACATTCCATGGGGTCACAAGAGTCAGACATGATGGTGACTAAACAACCACCAGTACCATCAATCTGTCGTACCTAACAGTACTCCATTAGGATTAAAAAACAATGCAAGTAGAGATCTCAACAAATATTAGCTATTCTCATTACTGATCTCTTAGAACTGTATTTTCAGCTTAAAAAAACCCTAAAGTCCATTTTAAAGGAAAACAATTCTAACAGACCCCAAGTTTTTATCATATGATTGTAATACATTTCAAATGTGTATGAAAATAATCTAAATTCTGTATTTCTATAAATATTACATATCTAAAAATAAGAATATATTTATAAGATGAAACCAATAAAATGCAAAGTGATACTATTAATTTAACGTTGTTTAGTTGAAAATGGTACGAGATACTAGCACAAATTCTTTTGACATCTTTTGAGTTTCGCCTGCCTTAATTAGCATGTGCTATGTGATGCTTGAATTCTTCCGTTATTTCAAATATATCTGAATTATTTTCAAACTACATGTCTAAACACCGCATTGACATACAAAGTTCTCCTCTTTTCTTCTTAGCCTGAAGTTCAGAATGAATACAATGGTAGCCAACACTATTGAACAAACACAAGCACTGAAGCTGAGATGCAAAGACTAGGTGAGACAAAGACAGTTTAGCTAATTTTTTTAAGGTAATCATCTAAATAAATAAAAACACAGAATTAAAATATTCTCGTGGAAAACTTGCAAACTTCCCAGATGAGCTACATAGACCTTGGTTGAGAAACTTATTATATCTTTGTTGAAACTGAACAATCATTCTTTAAAATGCTGGGGGGATAGCATTACCTAATAGTTAAGCAATTTTCTTGATAAATTCCATGAAATCTACCAAGTGCAAAACATCACTTTCCATTCTATACCTTTTCACTGAGAGTAGAAGACATTTCCTTCCCGGGGCAATAACAGCTCTTCATGCACACACATTAATCTGAGAACTCAGAAACTCTGACTTGGAATTCTGAATGCTAATGGTTGTGGGTGTAAAATGAAGTAATTTATGTGTCATAGCTAATTAAGATTACAGTGTTTCAAGGCACTTAAAATTCAAGTTCAAAGAAATCTTAGTGCTTTGGTCTGATAGGTGGTGTCAAGGAGCTTTTGAGAGGGCTTCCTGTCTACAGCAATTGGCATGCAGTAGCTTATTCACCACATCCTATAATTAAAATAGAACAAAATGTCACCCTTACTTCTTCAGGGTACTAAATTTTTTTTCAAAGATAATTTAGTTGTGATTTGCTACAATTTTATGAAAAAGTGGAAAGCTTTTGTGGGACTTTGGTTATGATCTTTTCATTAGGAAATGGCTTGGATTGAATTGAGCTGATATAGATGAAACATGCAAGCATGAGCAGAAAGGAAGAGGGCGCAACCACACAGGGAAACAGTGCAGCGTCATCCATTAGAGCTAAAGACATTCTACTCTGAACTGGTGTATAAACCGTGACAATGTGGGCACGTGTAAGAATACTGATGGCAAGATATGCATAGTAGTTGAAAACTGGAAAGGACAAAAATGGCTAAGACAGTATACTGGTTAAATAAATGTGGTATATTCATATAATGGAAAATTATACAGCATGAAAATGAACACATTACAACTATATACAACATGAATGAATTCCACAAATAGTACTTAGAGAAAGACACCAGACACCAAATAATGCATTCTGTAAGATTTCATTTGTTTTTTACTTAAAACAGGCAGACTAATCCACAATGATAGGTTAAAACCTTAAGGTAGAGAGGGCTGACTGATGAGCCATAAGGGGGTTCTAATGGGATGGCAGTGTTTTATCTCTGAACAGTACTTACTGAGTATTCATAGCTGAGCTCCTTAAGCACTCTTTCACTTGTGCAATGGAATTATGTCTGCCTCAATGGGGTCATTGTAAGGGTGAAACAAACAATATATGTAAAGTGATGCACACTGTACATGATGTATAATAAAAGCCAAACAGCTATAATTGTCATCACTATTACTATCAGTGTTATGCTGGGCACATGTTTTGAAAACTTGTGTGGTTAACCATGCTCTTACAAGTGCTGTTTTGAGTCTCTGCATGGCGTTAAACAATTTTCAAATAGTGAGGCACATTCCGAAAAGAACCCTATGAAATGAGCTGCAAAGGTGTTCTTGAGGGCATTGTTTATTTTAGTGTATGTGTTTTCTTGATAAGGACCTACAGAAGAAATTTTTTTCTGATCTCAAGAGGAAAATAGTGTACCTCTCTTCTTCTACTGAGAAATGCATTTTGATTATTGTCCAAGTTTAATCTGACACATCTTCTGAATCTTGTAAATAGATGTATCTTTTTTCTTGGCTTCCTATCAAATCTGCACTCTATCAAATGTGAAGAGAGAGGGTAGATTTTCTGGATAAATTCCATTTTCCTTAAATACTTGTTTTTATTTTGTTTTTCTCTCATATCTACATAAGCTGTCTGGAATTCTTCTTGGAGTAAGAGGAAGGTATAAATTAATAAAAAAATGAAGAGCAAACAAATGGCATTATGTTGCATTCATTTATGGAAATATCTGCTGAGACAGTGGTATTAACATAGTTGACATTCCATTAAAAATGTCCTGAATAGGGCTTCCCTGCTGACTCAGTGGTGAAGAATTTGCCTGCCAATGCAGGAGACCAGTTTGATTCCTGGCCCAGGATGACCTCACATACCGCAGAGCAACTAAGCTTGTGCACCACAACTTCTAAGCCTGTACTCTAGAGCCTGGGAGCCACAATTATTGAGCCTATGTGCTGCAGCTACTGAAGGCTGCACGCCCTAGAGGCCACACTCCACAGCAAGAGAAGCCACCGCAGCGAGAAGCCTGTGCACCGCAACTAGAGAGTAGCCGCTGCTCTCCGCAACTGCAGAAAACCCATGCAGCAACGAAGACCCAGCACAGCCAAAAGCAAATAAATGAAGGTTTCAAAAAATGTACTGAATAAATGAATTAAAAAAGATTTGGCATTTGGGGATGGCTTCAGAAGGAAGTGGAACAAGGTTTTTGGAAAATAAAATTCTGTAGTATGAACAATGGGCTGGAATGGACTGATATGACAGGTGGCAACAAGAATGGAGTTCAAGCCAGAAAGACAATGTAAGTGTGGTCAACAGAACATTCTATCAGATTGCTCCAGAAGTATTGGACAAGAGATTTCTGTTGATGAGGTGACGGGGGACCAGGGTAACAGCAGCAAAAATGGAGGATAAAGGGCAAATCCAAGTGAAAGAATTAACAGTCTTAGTAAAAAATTATAAGAAAGTCCAAAAATATAAGAAATTGGGAGTGCCTTCATGACAGTTCTGAGCTTAGGAGAAGTTTGAGAGTTTTGCAGAACCACCAGCTAAAGAATAGGTAATAAAATAGCTCATGAGATTCATACAGAAATCTAGAAAATTCATTCCTTCTCTCTAATATACATAGATCAGCCTTTCTGGTGGCTCAGAAGGCAGAGTCTGCCTGTAATGCAGAAGACCTGGGTTCGATCCCTGAGTCAGGAAGATCCCCTGGAGAAGAAAATGGCAACCCACTTCAGTATTCTTGCTTGGAAAATCCCATGGATGGTGGTGGGCTACAGTCCGTGGGGTAGCAGAGTTAGACAAGACTGAGCGACTAACACTTTCACTTTCACAATTTACATAAGTTATAAATTTAGAATTTGTGAATTCTGACAATCTAGGCTTTGCATTCCATATGTTAAATCACTGGAATGTAACAGTGATTGGGATTGGGAGGAAACCAAGATGAGTTAGGAATGACCAATGAGTGGGGAAGAAGGAAAAAGATTCTATTGTGATTTTAGTACTCTAAACACAGAACAAAATATGAAAGCACAGACTGTACTATAAAAGTCATAAAACCAAGACAGTCATTATTTTCAGTTGATTTGTTTATTCAAAACTATATGTTAGAATAAAGTACATGAAAGATGTAATAGTGGACAAATGGACATAGTCTTTGGGAACTTATAACTTATATGTATGCATTAGAATACTTACAGGGCTTCCCAGGTGGCAGCAGTGGTAAAGAATCTGCTCGCCAACACAGGAGATGTAAGAGACCCGGGTTCAGCCTCTGGGTTGGGAAGATTCCCTGAAGGAGGGCATAGCAACCCACTCCAGTATTCTTGCCTGGAGAGTCCCATGGACAGAGGAGCCTCGTGGGCTACAGTCCACAGGGTAGCAAAGAGTCAGTCAACTACTGGTTGAAGCAACTTAGCACATAATACTTATATAATATACACAACAATACTTAAAATATAAGTATGTACTATAATAGTTGTATATAATATATAATTGTATAATAGCTGTGTTTTTGGGAACACAAGCCTAAAATAAAACCTATATCTGAAAAATAAGTCATAATATGTATTAAAAGGTTTAAACTTTATTGATAAAATGGCTTCCATTCTCTCTTATGCTCTAAGAAAATATTTCCCACAAAATTACAAGTTGCTGTCTCTTCACGACTTTTTTTTTGATAGATTTACAATCACATTAATATTCATAAAGCAGCATTACTAAAATAATGAAGACGTCATCCTTATTGATTTTTTTCTGAAAACTGCCTTCCATTTTTCATTCACACTTCATCTGTAATTGAGAGAGGGAAACTACTAAATTGATAAATTCTACGAGGGGAGAATATATCTTGAATATGAAGTGTTATTACTGTTGACAATCCAATAAGAGAGACACAATGGAAAAATTTATGGGAGTTCCTGAAATTGGCTGAAGCAATTTTCAGCACACTGTATTTCATTCTTGGACAAAACTAAAGCTCTGCTTCTTACACTTTTTTCTAGAAGTCAACATATAAAAGGCAGTAGATACTTATCCAAAAGTTATTTGGCATTATCCACGTCCATTTATTTATAAAGCTCAAGTATTTGCCTTTCAGGACTTCTGCTTGGGATGTCTGGCCATTTCCTAATTCTAATAGGTTTATTTTCCAGAGTGTGGAGTTTACAGAGTATGGCAATAAAGGTTCCATGGCTGCTAACTGCCTTATATTTTCAAAGTGCCCATGGAGGGTACCTGGCAGTTACACCTTCTTGG
Source organism: Bison bison bison (assembly GCF_000754665.1). NCBI lineage: Eukaryota > Metazoa > Chordata > Mammalia > Artiodactyla > Bovidae > Bison > Bison bison. The sequence continues at coordinate 2,591,697 of NW_011494813.1, read as the reverse complement.
GGCACTGTGTGTTCGCTGAGAAGATGGAGAAACTTTAATTCATTACATGACTTTGACAACTCACTTGCTTTTTCAGTTTTCCCACGTTTCATTTCGATTTTTGCTCGCCCCCACCCCCGCCCCTCGCTCCCGGTGGCACAAGTTTCTCAGAAAAAGCTAGTCTTTTACCTCAGTGTCTGCTTAGCCCTAATAAAAAAGGAAATCTTATTTTTCCTTTGCTTGAAATACATGTATCAATGAGGTCTTTCACTCGGAAGTCCTGAGGGTTCAGAATAAAAACTGCAGCTTGAGGTACAGATTTTGAGGCTGTATTTTTAAGAACACATCCTCATTTTGAAGATGAGGAAGGCAAGTTCAAGTGAATTTCCCAGAGCAGAGCTAGAACTCACAAGTTATCAACAGTGAATGTTGGCCTCTTCATTCCTGTTTTTCTAAAGTTTGCATTTTTTCCCTCTTTTGGACTTATCCTTATTTTTCTCTACATATCAGCATTGTAACTGATATCAATTTGAGGTCAGGTTAGGTCAAGAGTATCCAGTAAACTGAGAAAATAATGCTTGTGCTCTGAGCACAAAGTAAATTATTGTGTTATTTGTAGCTTGAAATATTATCTGGGGCATATTGTTAAATTTTAAATTATTTTAGTCTGTATTTCTACACTTTTACATTGTCTTTGAAAACATTAAAATATTTGTTCCTCAAAGATATTTTTTGGGAAAAAAATTTTTTTTCCAGTACTGAAATTATAACAACTAGATTATTTGGAGAAATTACAGTAGGTCTTTTTCTCATGTGTGGTATTCTTCCTTCCTGTTATTCCTGAAAATACCCAAAGTGAAAGTCGCTCAGTCGTGTCCAATTCTTTGTGACCCCATGGCCTATACAGTCCATGGAATTCTCCAGGCCAGAATACTGGAGTGGGTAGCCTTTCCCTTCTCCAGGGGATCTTCCCAACCCAGGGATCAAACCCAGGTCTCCCGCATTACAGGCGGATTCTTTACCAGCTGAGCCACAACGGAAGCCCAAGAATGCTGGAGTGGGGAGCCAAGACACAACCCAAAGCACGTGCATTCTCCAGTCTATTGTTCACACATAGTGTATGTTGAGCAAGTATTTGCTTAGCCTTGAAGAGGTAGAGGAAACAGCCTATTGATCAGTTTGTAGAAAGGTGGCGCTTAAGTAGTTGGGAAGTAATTTTGTTCATGTAATTCTCACATTTGGATAGCTTTAATGAGGTTACACTAACCACTGAACAAAGTTCAAATCTGACTCTTAACTAATCTTCCAAAGTAATTCCTCACCCCATCTGCCTCACCCTTACCCTTCACCCCAGGTAACAGATTCACCTGCCAGCAGGCTCATTAGGTTAACACACCTGGATGAAGCAGTCCAGGGAAATGTATGTGTATACATGAGCCTGAGTAGTGCTGGGGAGAACTGGAGAAGGTCCATGTGTCCAAGATGGGGCAGGGACTGGCTGGCTGGCTCCATCTACTGTTGACTCTAAGAAGGAGGGTCCAGGGTGGCTGGATCATCTGCTTTTCTTTAAGAAAAGGCAAAGAGACAGCTATTCTAATTCTGCAACCTCCTGATTTCTTTCTTATCTTAGGCCGAGTAATTTTTATTCACACTGCCACCATGTTGGTGAACCATTTACCATCCGTTGACTGGCAGGGTGCAACCTGCTGCACCCTAGCAATCCTGACTACTTGGACTTTTCTCAGAAAGCAGCACATTATCCTGCCTCTGAGTTTTGGTTCCTGTTGTTTCCTCTGCCTGAAATGTGCTCTTCCACTTATCCATTTGATTGAGGCCTGCACACTCATCTTTTCTTTCTCATATTTATTTATTTATTTTGCTGCTCCAAGTCTTAGTTTTTGGCATGTGAACCCTTGGTTGCAGCATGTGGGATCTAGTTTTCTGACCAGGGATCGAACCCAGCCCCCCCTGCAAGGGAAGTACAGAATATTAGCCACTGGACCACCAGGGAAGTCCTCCACCCATTCTTAAACACGGGCTCAAAGACAATTGTAAACAAGAGTTTGTTGGCCTCCCTTCTCATCTGATCTCCAAAAGTCCCACAGAACTATTCCTTTTTCCTATATTTCCCTTTACATTATTTATACCCGGGAGGGGAGGGTGTGCTACATTGGAATAAACTTAGCTGTGATCAATATCCATCTCCCCCACAAGATGTAAGATACATTTTATTCCTCTTCATGTCCTTGGTGCTTTATAGGTGATGCTCTTTACACCGAATGACACCAAGATTGGCCAATGCTTGTTGAAATAGCACATAGAGTAAAGGGTTCTCACAAACTTTCCTACCTGCCTCTTCATCAGTCATCATTTTCTATTCACATCAGAGCAACAAAGCCCAACAGTCTCATTGATAAGAGTCTACAGTGTAGATTGCAGAGTGGTACCTGCTTTGAGACCAGATTTTCATAACTAGTGGACTGGTTTTTGCTGTCTTGTGCCGTGTGAATGGGCTTCACAGGTGGCTCAGGGGTAAAGAATCCACCTGCCAAGCAGGAGACTCGGGTTTGATCTGTGGGTCAGGAAGATCCCCTGGAGAAGGAAATGGCAACCCACTCCAGGGTTGTTGCCTGGGAAATCCATGGACCGTCCATAGGGCCACAAAATATTGTCAGACTAGACTTAGCACCTAAACAGCAGCAGCAGCAGCAGTGTGAACATACACACAAGCCAGCTCTCAGGGGGCTTCCATTCTGGGAAATGAAGTCTTTTTCTTTCATTCAGTATTATTTCAATACTGTTCATCATTCAGGTACACTCAGGTGATTCTAAAAGCAGGTCAGCCAACACTCCCCCTTCCCATACTTCTATTTTTTAGGTGCAGAACCTGAGATCCAGAAAGTGAGGTAGTTTAGCCTAAGACACACAGCAAGTTAGTGTTAAAAGTGGCTGTTGAAATCATTTTCGAGTATCAGATACAGTAAAAAAATAAAAAATCTAAACAGCTATTTCCTTTTTCTTAAAGGAAGCCAAAAGCTTCCCATCTGTACACACCCTCTACTCGTATGCATACACATGAATATTTGTAAACATTAGGGGGCAGCCACTCCTACCAGATTTTCTTTTGTTTGATCTTTTCATCATTTTGTTTGGCACTATCATGGGTTTGAGGTGAACTTGACTCTCAGGTCACAGGTTTAGACTTGTTTCACATCATGGAACTTTTCTAAAACATTTTGTTTCTAGAATAAAAAGTGATATTATTCAATTTCTGACAAAACTGAAGTAATTTTAACTTTCTTCTATGCTTTTCTATATTTCAATACAGTGGCATGTTTTCATTTTATAACTGAAAAAAAAGGAAAACTTGTTTTTAAGAAGGAATACAGATATACACATGGTCAGTCTAACTTAATAGACATATCAAATTCACCATTTAATGTATTATTCTATGGTCTACTTATTTTTTCAAGTGGCCAAACTTTATATGACCTTAAAATGGTTGAGCTAAATTCTATTACAATCGAGACTGAAAGATACTTAAACACAAATGTATTTATGAGGCAATCATGGGAAAATAAAATGTACCCACAAGAGCCCCACAGATTTTTGTAGTTTGCAGACAGGCAACTCCGCTCTGGTTCAGAGAGAAGTGCTTCAGGGAGTGCTTATGATTTCTTGTCAACAAATTATACTTACTAGACTTCTGGGCTGAAACCCCAGTTTTCTCATTTATAAAACATGGATAATAAGATCCACCTCTTCCTTCTCCCCCATGTCTGTTAGAGATACATTAGCTCTTAGGGGATAAAAACACAATAGAAAAAGAAGGTTCTAGAATACAAACAGAGAAAATATGTATGTTGTGCAGAGTTGGTTTGGTGGTGAGAAAGCGCTTTCACAATGTGGAAGAATCCTGAGAATATAGCAATATTCATTTATTAATTCAATAAATATTTTTGAGGGCTAAGTGCCCAATACAGTCATAAGCCTTGGGACTCTGATTTGGAATAAGATAAGGTTCTTGGCCTTGTGGGACTTATAATCTAGCAAACAAGATAGACAACAAGTAAGGAAATAAGCAACAGGTAAGATAATTACGTAATAATAGCCCAATTAATACAAACAATAGCATAGTCACATAATTATTTTACAATTTACTACAAAAAGTAATAGTGCTTGGTTCTATGAAGGAAACTGGGTGCTGTAATATAGAGTAACAGAAGGAAGCTTTTTAACGATTGTGCTGATCATAAAAATAATTTTTGTAGGTCTCATGTAGGTTGGGGTAGTTGTGTTTTGCCCTTTAAATTGGACTTGAACGTCCAATGAGAAACTCTAATGATACAAAATTAGCTGCAGTAAGAACTAATAACTAATTACCTAAAAAGAAGCACTTTTTAGTATTAGGGACATTTTATTTCTCTGGATTGATCTCATCTTTTATCACACACACACACACACACACAAGTAATCATTTTGCTTTCAAAGCTTTTGCAGCATCTTTGACTT
>NW_011494813.1:2585981-2587106 GCF_000754665.1 Bison bison bison | reverse complement strand
CACTTGTGAAATATGCCAAGATCCAACCTTCACTAACCCCATTGTGTGAAACATTCAGAATATTATTGAGAGAAAGCTTACAAGTGTAAATATACTTATTCTCAATGAAATCAACACCATCCGACTGATTTGTAACTATTCCCTTAATGCCGCTATAAAGTTTATTGCAGTGAAAACACTGGTTCTACAGATTGCTTTCCTCTTCCTCAGGATGTGTTTGACCTTTGTGGCATCACCACTATAAATCTCATGGCCCAACAACCCCTTGTCTGCAAGTGATTTCAAGTACTATCATAAAAATGAAACAGACAGACTTAATTTGAGTTCCAGACTTGAGGAAACTCAACTAAAATATTAGCATAATTTTGCTGAGGACGGAGGAAATTGTTAAAATATGTGTATTAGAGAGTGTCTGCAATTCAATCCATCTTTTTTTTTTCTGGCTCTTGGGTGCCACCCAGGGATTAATTTAGCGGCAGGTTTCCAAAGGGGTCTGTGGGGGCACAGACACTGGTCACAGGAAAGCAGGGGCGGAGATATTCGGGGTAGTGAGGGCTGAAGTCCTGAATTAAATTTAGGAATTAAAATAAATCTCCATATAGAGATTTGTCCCACCCAGAAAAACCTGGCTATTGGTGATGTTTTCCTTCCAGACATCTAGACTCTGTAGATGATCTGGTCTGTAAATAAGGAAAATCAGATCTTTAAAACACAGACTGGGTGTATAGTCACTTGGTAAAGAAGAGTAGCGGGAAGCAACTGGCCAGGACTTCCCTGGTGGTACAGTGGATAGGAAGCCACCTGTCAATGCAGGGGACATGAGTTCAATTCCTGGTCCGGGAAGATTCCACATGCCTCAGATAACTAAAGCCTGTTCACCACTACTACTGAGCCCATACACCACAACAACTGAAGCCCACGTGCCCTGGATCCTGGATACCAAAACTACTGAGCGTTCTTGCGGCACTACTGAAGGCTCTGCGCTCAGAGCCTGGACTCTGCAACAAGAAGCCACCACAATGAGAAGTCTGTGCATCACAACAAAAAGCAGCCACTGCTCACCACAATTAGAGGAAGTTCACTCACAGCAACAAAGACCCAGTGCAACCAAAAATAAATAAGTAC
>NW_011494813.1:2583218-2585881 GCF_000754665.1 Bison bison bison | reverse complement strand
TTTTTTTAAAAAAGCAACTGGCTGCCCCTTCCTAACCCCTTCTCATCCCTGTCCCTTGCTACAGTTGCTTGTCCCAATTCTATCTTAAGACAGACCTGGAAGAACTCTGCTTTATAATCACAAAGACAGAAGGCTGATTCAACCAGGTGATTCTTATCATTTCATACTTACTAGACTGTTTCCTATCCTTACAACTCATGGGGTGAATAAGAACAAACACTGCCCTTAGCCTCACGCCACAAATATCAATAGACATCTGATGCTGTGCTTGTTTCCAAACAGAGTTTTCTTTCTCCATAACATGTATGACAAAAATAATACCTTTTACTGAAGATTTGTGTTGCTCTTTGGAGGTAAAGCAACATATACTCAGCTTAATGGGCCTTCTGTTTTCCTCTAGAAAAATATAATGAGCTTGAAAAGAACACTTCTCTATATAGTATGCATATTTTTCCTGGTATGTATCATTTATATACTATTACATATACTGTTCATGTTGCTGAAGCTGAAGCTCCAGAAATTTAGCCACTTGATGTGAAGAGCTGACTCACTGGAAAAGATCCTGATGCTGGGAAAGCTTGAGAGCAGGAGAAGGTGGCAACAGTGAATGAGGTGGTTGGATGGCATCACGGACTCAATGCACATGACTTAGACCAAACTCCGGGAGATAATGAAGGACAGAGAAGCCTGGTGTGCTGCAGTCCCTGGGGTTGCAAAGAGTCAGACAGGACTTAGCAACTGAACAGCAACATATACATTTTATTTTTATTTATTTCATGTGCGCTCAGTTGCTCAGTTGTGTCTGACTCTTTGTGACCCCATGGACTATAGCCTGCTAGGATCCTCTGTCCATGGGATTTTTCAGGCAAGAATCCTGGAGTGGATTACCATTTCCTCCTCCAGGGGATCTTCCCAAGCCAGGGATCAAACCTGTGTCTCCTGCATTGGAAGGTGGATTCTTTACCACTGAAACACCTGGGAAGCCCCTATATTTTATAGGTAATATGTAATATAATCTATTTGTTTTATCATTTGTCTAGTCTCTCTTGCATTGACTTCTGAAAGGTTCACTCAGGCCAAGCTGAGTACAGGAGTAGATCCTACACAGAGGTATGAAGGTGAAATGGACTCCTCAAGCCATTGTGTTTTCCCCCTACTCAGGTACTATCATCATGGTTACTGAGGGAGGCATGATCAGAGGACAGACAGTCTAGAAAGAAGGAGGAAATATATTCTTCAAAGGACTAAGAAGGTCCCTATGAATGAAATGGGTAGGGCAGCCCAGATTCTGAGGCGGGAAATGAGCATCGGCATGAATCCCCCCAGTCTCCACTATGTACCTGCCCCTCACCCAGTGCTCTGTCCACTCCCTCTGCCCTGGATCTACAACTTGGCTGAATAAAGCCAAAGGGTGGTGGTGATGTAACAGCAGGCACAGAGGCTGGCCTGAGGCAGGTGGGGAGAGCATGCTCATCTACAGGAACTAGAAACCACCAAGATGCCCACGAGTTGAATAAGAGGTGAATGCCAGCCAAACTGGGGACAAATACAAGGAAGTTCACCCCCAAAGAAACTTTTAGAGAAAGCTCGTGCACCTGTGGCCTTTTGATCAATCCTGGGTGATTTGAAGGGGCTGGAAGTCCTTCCAGCCACATCCCATGTCCCACTAACATTTCCTCCTGGTTTTCCTGATGCCCTCAGGAGGAAAGGGGATGGGGAGTCTTGTTCTCAGACCCTCTTAGTCACATGCTGCCTTCTCACAAGGAACTGCTCTGCCAAAACCAAACTGATGATGAGGCCCTGACACAAGCCCACCAAAGAGATTAACAGACCACTCCTGATGCTAATTTCTCATGACAGTATCACAATAGCAGGAAGATGAAATGCTTTTATTTTTTAATATTTATTTTTATTTGTTTATTTGACTGTGGCAGGTCTTAGTTGCCTCACATGGGAGAGTTGTTGCGGCATGCGAACTCTTGGTTTTGGCACGTGGGATCTAGTTCCCTGGCCAAGGATCAAGCCTGGATCCCCTGCACTGGATGCATGGAGTCTTGGCCACTGGACCACCAGGGAAGTCCTGAAACACTTTAGTTTATGATGAAATCTTAACTCTTTGGCCTATTTTTATAATTTATGGACTGTTTACATACATTAATACTAGGCACTGTGCTGTGCTATTTGAAACTTAAAATCTCTATTTTAAAACCTATTCTTATATTCTTAAAAACCTGTTCTTATTATTACCCTTTTTATATAGTTGTATAAACTGTGGCAATTAAGGTAAGTACTTGCCCAAATTCATGTTGCTGGTAACTAGCAGCTAGGATTCATCTGGCAATTTAACCCCAAACCTTTTAAGCTTTTGTTGTTGTTCAGTTGCTAAATCATGTCTGACTCTGTGTGATCCCATGAACTGCAACACACTAGGCTTCCCTGTCCTTCACTGTCTCCCGGAGTTTGTTCAAACTCATGTCTATTGATTCAATGATGCCATTCATCCATCACATTCGCAGTCACCCACTTCTCTTTTGCCCTCAATCTTTCCCAGCACCAGGGTATTTTCCAGTGAGTATGCTCTTAGCATCAGCTAGCCAAAGTATTGGAGCTTCAGCTTTAGCATCAGTCCTTCCAATGAATATTCAAGGTTGATTTCCTTTAGG
>NW_011494813.1:2582277-2583118 GCF_000754665.1 Bison bison bison | reverse complement strand
CGCTGCTTCTCTGCTGGGGGAGGTTTACTTTAGGGCTCGTCAATCTTGCGAGGTTTTTAAATTTGTTTTATTTATTTTTTCTTCCCTGTTATGTTGCCCTCTGTGCTTCCAAAGCTCAGCACAGATTCGGCAGTGAGAAGGTTTCCTGATGTTTGGAAACTTCTCTCTTTTTAAGATTCCCTTCCCGGGACGGAACTCCGTCCCTCCCTCTATTGTCTCTTTTTTTTGTTTTTTAATATTTTTTCCTTACCTCCTTTCGAAGAGTTGGGTTGCTTTTCTGGGTGCCTGATGTCCTCTGCCGGCATTCAGAAGTTGTTTTGTGGAATTTACTCGACGTTTAAATGCTCTTTTGCTGAATTTGTGGGGGAGAAAGTGTTCTCCCCGTCCTACTCCTCCGCCATCTTGGCTCCTCCTTCCATTTCCATTTTTTAACACCATTATAGCACCATTGTTTTTGGAAATGCACTCTGACTTTGTATCAACTTACACATATAATTTTCAAACACAAGCAACCGGTAACTTGAGTATTAACTAAATACATAATTTCCTGGGAAAAATAACCAAAATTACTACCACAAAATCTGAAATTTTAAATCTGTAATTTCTGAGATCCATTTTATATAAACTGATCCATCCAGACCAGTTTATATAAAAATTTGTGAAGTTTAATTCTTTTATCTTGTAACTGCTGCCTGTCAAGAGTGATGTAAATAGAAGCTTTAGATTCATCCAAAGTACTAACATGCTTGTTAGTAACTCATTGAAGCCCCAGGTTTCTGTAGTTTAAATCCTGAAGGAAATAACCTTACTCAGAGATTTTTAGCCTAAATATTAGCAAGTC
>NW_011494813.1:2581546-2582177 GCF_000754665.1 Bison bison bison | reverse complement strand
TTATCGCCTCCCCGCCACTCGGTTATCTGGATGTAAAACCGGCGCACCTTCTCAGGCAGATGTTGACCGTCCAGACCCCCAAGAAGTTTTAGTTAGCAAAGAAGCCTGCTTACAATTTTATAGATAATGTCTCTCTGGGGCTGCGATTGCCCCCTTCCGGCTCTGGCTGCCTGTCACCGGAGGGGGAAGGTCTGCAGCCGGCTATCTCTGTTCAGTCCTTTGTTTCATGCGCGGGCCTGGCGGTCTTAGGTTAGGGCTGGCTTTTCGCGAGGTAGGTATCCCACAGTCTGGTTTGCTAGCCCAAATTACTTCGCTCAGATAGCGCTCAGGGTATTCAGGCCAGATTCTTACTCTCAGCGATGCAGCCCACGGCGCGCCTCCCTGCCCGGCCCCGGTTTGCTAATGGCGGATGCAGGCGTCTGCGCGGCTTCTCTGCTGGGGGAGTTACTGTATGGCTCGCAATCTGCGAGTTTTAAATTGTTTATTTATTTTTTCTCCCTGTTATGTTGCCCTCTGTGCTTCCAAAGCTCGGCACAGATTCGGCAGTGAGAAGGTTTCCTGATGTTTAGGAAACTTCTCTTCTTTTAAGACTTCCCGTTCCGGGACGACTCCGTCCCTCCTCTATTGTCTT
>NW_011494813.1:2579334-2581446 GCF_000754665.1 Bison bison bison | reverse complement strand
CATTCCTGGGACTCAGGAAGGCTGAGAACTAGCCTGTTTGGAGATGATCAGATCTCAAGGACCCAAAAAGACTATTGCAAGACAGTCAAGGATGTTCAGGAAACAGAAGTTCAGTTCAGTTCAGTTTAGTCGTTCAGTCATGTCCGACTCTTTGCAACCCCACGGACTGCAGCGCACCAGCCTTCCCTGTCCATCACCAACCCCTGGAGTTTGCTCAAACTCAAGCCATTGAATCGATGATGCCATCCAACCATCTCATCCTCTGTAGTCCCCTTCTCCTCCTGCCTTCAATCTTTCCCAGCATCAGGGTCTTTTCCAATGAGTCAGTTCTTGGCATCAGGTGCTAAAGTATTGGAGCTTCAGCTTCAGCTTCAGCACTAGTCCTTCCAATGAATATCAGGACTGATTTTCTTAGGATTGACTGGTTTGATCTCCTTGCTGTCCAAGGGACTCTCAAGAGTCTTCTCCAGCATCACAGTTCGAAAGCATCAATTCTTTGGTGCTCAGCCTTCTTTATGGTCCAATTCTCACATCTGAACATAACTACAGGAAAAACTATAGCTGTGACTTTTGTTGACCAAGTGATGTCTCTGCTTTTTTAATACACTGTCTAGGCTTGTCACGGAGAAGGCAATGGCAACCCACTCCAGTACTCTTGCCTGGAGAATCCCAGGGACGGGGGAGCCTGGTGGGCTGCCGTCTATGGGATCACACAGAGTCGGACTCGACTGAAGTGACAGCAACAGCAGCAGCAGGTTTGTCAAAGCTTTTCTTCCAAGAAGCAAGCATCTTTTAATTTCAAGGTTGTAGTCACCATCTGCAGTGATTTTGAGTAGCTTTCTGGCAGCTTTTTAATAGCTTATCATTTGATACAATACCTGAAGTAACATATTTTAGAAACTCAAACTGCAAATTATAATGATTTGTCTCCATATGGATTAAACAAACTAAACTAATTTTCATATAGATTTAATAAATTTTAAATAAGCTCATTTCCATTTTTTAACACCATTATAGCACCATTGTTTTTGGAAATGCACTCTGACTTTGTATCAACTTACACATATAATTTTCAAACACAAGCAACCGGTAACTTGAGTATTAACTAAATACATAATTTCCTGGGAAAAATAACCAAAATTACTACCACAAAATCTGAAATTTTAAATCTGTAATTTCTGAGATCCATTTTATATAAACTGATCCATCCAGACCAGTTTATATAAAAATTTGTGAAGTTTAATTCTTTTATCTTGTAACTGCTGCCTGTCAAGAGTGATGTAAATAGAAGCTTTAGATTCATCCAAAGTACTAACATGCTTGTTAGTAACTCATTGAAGCCCCAGGTTTCTGTAGTTTAAATCCTGAAGGAAATAACCTTACTCAGAGATTTTTAGCCTAAATATTAGCAAGTCCCTGGTTCTGAAATGAGACATTTAGTGCACACTTTATTTTTCAAAGGCTTCATTCTGATGTATCCAACTAGAAGAAACTGACCCCTGGATCCATCCTCAGATAACTAATACATTAATAGGTTGAGTGCAACTGTTTTTATATTTTGTAACTGGATGTCAAAAATGATGAGTTTGATTGAAGCATAATAATTATCTGTCCTTAAAAGTTATTGATCAAAACATCCATTTACTAGTTGATCATGGACAACAATGGCTCTCTCTAAAATGAGATAGAAGACTCAATTGTCATTATATTTATGGATGAGTTTTTCTCCTGCTTGTTACTGGAGGAAAAAATGATTCCAATTTATCTAAAAGCTTCAGCAGATTGTTGTACCAACTTTCAAAGGAAGAGCTAGACTAAGTCTCATTTCATCCCATTTAAATAAAAATTGACTGTGTCAAAAGGCCATCACTGCTCTTCTGATGATCTGTGTTGCATTGTAATAGGAACTCTGAAGGAGAATGATATACATCAGACTGATGCTGAATTCCACAAGTCAGCCTGAAATCACAGAGGAATATAACAGTGCCCAAATGGTGCCTGAATGCTTATGTGTGCCCTGGAAATGGACTCATTCCTGGGACTCAGGAAGGCTGAGAACTAGCCTGTTTGGAGATGATCAGATCTCAAGGACCCAAAAAGACTATTGCAAGA
>NW_011494813.1:2574601-2579234 GCF_000754665.1 Bison bison bison | reverse complement strand
CCCTTCTCCTCCTGCCTTCAATCTTTCCCAGCATCAGGGTCTTTTCCAATGAGTCAGTTCTTGGCATCAGGTGGCCAAAGTATTGGAGCTTCAGCTTCAGCTTCAGCACTAGTCCTTCCAATGAATATTCAGGACTGATTTTCTTTAGGATTGACTGGTTTGATCTCCTTGCAGTCCAAGGGACTCTTAAGAGTATTCTCCAACACCACAGCTCAAAAGTATCAATTCTTCAGTGCTTGGCTTTCTTTATGGTCCAACTCTATGGTCCAACTTTATGGCAGAAGTTCAACTACCAGCAAATAACCCCAAGGTTTACAACTTTGGAACTGAGCAAATGGACAAATCAAACAAACTGAGCAAATATACAAATACCCTAGGTCAGTACCTTGTCATTGCTTTGGAGAAGATGATTACCTTCTTCCTGAAGCCTGCTCAAATATTAGCATGTCAAAGCTTTCCTTGATCACTGTTCCTCTTTCCTCAACTCTCTACTCCCTTCTGCTTATTCTTCAGACCATGTATCACTACCAAATACATTACTTAAATATATATATGTTTGTGTGTGTAAAAGTATATATATATATATACACACACATATATATTACTAACAGTTTCCACCAGTTAAACTGTAAGCTCTGTGAGGGCAGAGCTTTGGCTGAGGTCACATAATAAGCATTCAGTAACTAACTGGTAGATGAATGAACTTTTGTGGGTCTCAATTTATCCCTCTGTAAAATCCTTATTTCTCAAGATTAAACAAGCCTGCTCCTAACCCAGAGTGGGTACTTTTTTTGCCTATTTCTCACACAGGTAAGAGAGGTAATAGCTTTCATCTAGGAACCTCTGAATCTTATATCCTCTAATCTACATCACCATGAACATTAAAACCGCAGTCATATTCTTCTGTACCAGGCTTCCCCGGTGGCTCAGTGGTAAAGAATTTGCCTGCCAATGCAGAAACCACAGGAGATGCAGGTCTGATTCCTGGGTTGGGAAGATACCCTGGAGAAGGACATGGCAACCCACTCCAGTTTTCTTGCCTAGGAAATCCCATGGACAGAGAAACCTGGAAGGCTATAGTCCATGGTTTTGCAGAGTTGGTCATGACTGAAGTGACTGAGGACATATTCTTATATAGTTCATAGATAGGATAGTCTGTTCATTTAAGTCATTTATTCACTCAACAAACACTTATGCAGCATGTACAGGGGCTGCTCTGCTGCTCTGAAGTTTCCCAGCAGCTTAGAGTCCTAGAACCTTCATTTTCCTGGATCTAGAATGCTAAGATCAGATTGCTGTCTCTCGTGAGTTCAGCCTGAAAAACTGAAGCCAGCTTCCACAGCAAGGGCTCTTTTTATTTTCCACAGTCTCTTGTTGGCATGTTGCTGCTGCTGCTGCTGCTAAGTCACTTCAGTCATGTCCAACTCTGTGCAACCCCATAGACAGCAGCCCACCAGGCTCCCTGTCCCTGGGATTCTCCAGGCAAGAACACTGGAGACTGGAGTAGGTTGCCATTTCCTTCTCCAGTGCATGAAAGTGAAAAGTGAAAGTGAAGTCACCCAGTCGTGTCTGACTCTTAGCGACCTCAGGGACTTCAGCCCACCAGGCTCCTCCGTCCATTGGATTTTCCAGGCAAGAGTACTGGAGTGGGGTGCCATTGCCTTCTCTGCTTGTTGGCATGAGAATTATGCTATTTTATCTTTCCCTTACTTAGAGTGAACCTCACTTCTTTCTTAAGTTACTTCGTCTAGAAAATCTTATTTTCCTATGGGAAAATTATAGCAAAGAATTTGATTTCAATTGTAGTAGCAGCAACCCTTGTTCTAGCCTAACAGTCCTTAGCAAAACTTCTTGTTTGTAATAGAAACAGGCAAAATTAGTGAAGAAAGCAACCTCTAAAATATGTTCTCATCTGAAACACTCATGCAGCCATAAATCTAGATTGAGTTAGCCAAGGTACCTACTGATGTGTATCTCAGCAAAGCAAAAAAAATTTTTTTCACTTAAGTGGAAAGAATTGTAGTATCAGTCACTTCTAACAATTGCCGTCCTGATATCCTCAAGTCAATAACACTGTCATCTGGATAATTATTTGCTTCAGAAAGATAAGGGATGATGGTGACAACCTGGGCAAAGTTCTACCCATGAATTCCTAAAATTCAGTTGATCGTTGTTAGAAATAATGGCACCTAAAAAATCTGTAGGTTGTGAATAACTGGCCTTGATTTCATTTTAGTATTTTAAGTCTGAGATGAAAGGAAAAGCACTGTGAATCACCTTAAGAGGTTTATCAGATCACAAATTCATTCTGCAAAATTACTATGGAGTCTTGGCCAGGATTTCTTGATCCATTCTCATGGAAAAAAATATGCCTTTGACAAAGTCATAATGCTTTCCAATCTTTGCTTTTAAGCTAAGATATTCCAGATATCAAGATAATGCAATGGTCACCTTCAGTCAATGCCATTTACCCACGAATGGAATGTTTTATGACCCAAGTAACTCACACATATCATTTGGGGATAGCTTTAACTTTTCTGGAAGTTTCTTTACTAAGTAACTCTCCATAGAAAATATAAGATGCAGAATCTCAAAATCTTGAATAATCTGGGTTATTTGGTTTGCCATTAGAGATGAATCAGAATTTACTGTATGATTAAAATGTCCAATGATGGTGGCACATTATGACTTGGATATTCAGTGGCAGATGGAGCACATATGAACTTGCTATCATGCTTCAGATTTGTGGGTGGTTTTTCAGTGAGAAATCTTTTGACAGAAATACAGGAGAGGTAGGCATACTCCAGATAACTATGAATTTTAAGACAAGGCCTTGGAAGCAACTGTACGTCTTCCCGAGTCTGACAAAAATTGTTTTGTCAACTTGTATTTGAACAGCTTGTATTTAGGTCTGTCTGCTCTTTTTCTTGAATAATAAGTAATACGCATTTTTCTAGCATTGTGTAGCAAAACATATCTCTAACGCACTTGTACTAGGGCTCTCTCAAGATTACTTGGTAATGCTAAAATGTCCTGAAGTCCTAAGTTTTACCTGTGGACTCTACTTTGGACATCAGCTTTCAAAAAAAATACTGTTTTATAGTAAAACAAAGTTATAACAGAATAGAACCCCAGATTTAAATGCACTTTAAAGATGAAACATGGGAGTTCAAAGTAATTCTGACCTTGCTGTGCATCCCTTCTCTCTAGGCCTTCAACTTCGGATCTTTATGATGCTCTTTCTGCTCTTGGGGACATTTAGTGGGAAAGGCTCAGAAGGGCTGTTACATGCTAGAGTATGAGGGATAAGAAGTCTTACTGTGTTTTAAGACTTAAAAGTGAATGACCACTTCACTGTTTAGAAAACACTCCTTAGACTGCAATCTAACATCATGGAATGCCTTTTTCCTGCAGGCAATAATGAGGCTCTACAATGGTTGCCTTTTATGGAAGAAAAATGTGGTAGAAATTAAATAGTACCAGAATGACCTAAAATGCTTAGTTTGCTTTTGGAGGACGTGTATCATGGTTTATTCCCTCCCTCTTTATCTTATGAAGTAAATATTGGTTTTGGAGCTGTGATAGTATCACTATCACAGTTCTGATTTTATAATTTTTTCCCACTGATAGGTCAAGTCAATGTAGGACTTTCTAGATTACTTCTGTGACTTTATTTTCAGTTGATACCATAATATAATACACTCAGTTGTCCTGTAGAGCCTTGAATTCATCAGAGCCCTAAACCTTCTCTTCCTCCTGCATGCTAATGGTAGGCAATTTTTTATGCAAAGGCCCAGATACTAAATATTTCAGACTTTGTGAGCCATGAAGTCTCTGCGACAGCTACTCAACTCTGCCACTGTAGCAGGAAAACAGATACAGATGACATGTAACAAATGGGCATAGCTGTGTTCCAATAAATGCATCAAAAACAATATGGAGGCAGGCAGGGGAGATAGTAGACTTTAACCGAGAGCTGGGGTTTATCGATAACCTGTTCTATGTTCTTGCTTAGTGGAGTCTACCACCATCCACCCACTCAGTTCAGTTCAGTTCAGTTGCTCAGTCGTGTCTGACTCTTTGCGACCCCATGAATCACAGCACGCCAGGCCTCCCTGTCCATCACCAACTCCCGGAGTTCACTCAGACTCACGTCCATCGAGTCAGTGATGCCATCCAGCCATCTCATCCTCTGTCATCCCCTTCTCCCCCTGCCCCCAATCCCTCCCAGCATCAGAGTCCTTTCCAATGAGTCAACTCTTCGCATGAGGTGGCCAAAGTACTGGAGTTTCAGCTTTAGCATCATTCCTTCAGAAGAACACCCAGGGCTGATCTCCTTCAGAATGGACTGGTTGGATCTCCTTGCAGTCCAAGGGACTCTCAAGAGTCTTCTCCAACACCACAGTTCAAAAGCATCAATTCTTTAGTGCTCAGCCTTCTTCACAGTCCAACTCTCACATCCATACATGACCACTGGAAAAACCATAGCCTTGACTAGACGAATCCTTGTTGGCAAAGTAATGTCTCTGCTTTTGAATATGCTATCTAGGTTGGTCAAAACTTTCGTTCCAAGGAGTAAGCGTCTTTTAATTTCATGGCTGCAGTCACCATCTGCAGTGACTTTGGAGCCCAG
>NW_011494813.1:2570693-2574295 GCF_000754665.1 Bison bison bison | reverse complement strand
GTCCAGTTCTAACTGTTGCTTCTTGACCAGCATACAGATTTCTCAGGAGGAAGGTCAGGTGGTCTGGTATTCCGATCTCTTTCAGAATTTTCCACAGTTTATTGTGATCCACATAGTCAATAAAGCAGAAATAGATATTTTTCTGGAACTCTCTTGCTTTTTCCATGATCCAGTGGATGTTGGCAATTTGATCTCTGGTTCCTCTGCCTTTTCTAAAACCAGCTTGAACATCAGGAAGTTAACGGTTCAAATACTGCTGAAGCCTGGCTTGGAGAATTTTGAGCATTACTTTACTAGCATGTGAGATGAGTGCAATTGTGCGGTAGTTTGAGCATTCTTTGGCATTGCCTTTCTTTGGGATTGGAATGAAAACTGACCTTTTCCAGTCCTGTGGCCACTGCAGCATTTTCCAAATTTGCTGGCATATTGAGTGCAGCACTTGCACAGCATCATCTTTCAGGATTTGAAATAGCTCAACTGGAATTCCATCACCTCCACTAGCTTTGTTTGTAGTGATGCTTTCTAAGGCCCACTTGACTTCACATTCCAGGATGTCTGGCTCTAGGTCAGTGATCACAACATCGTGATTATCTGAGTCATGAAGACCTTTTTTGTACAGTTCTGTGTATTCTTGCCACCTCTTCTTAATATCTTCTGCTTCCGTTAGATCCATACCATTTCTGCCCTTTGTTGTGCTCATCTTTGCAAGAAATGTTCCCTTGGTATCTCTAATTTTCTTGAAGAGATCTCTAGTCTTTCCCATTCTGTTGTTTTCCTCTATTTCTTTGCATTGATCGCTGAGGAAGGCTTTCTTATCTCTTCTTGCTATTCCTTGGAACTCTGCATTCAGATGTTTATAGCTTTCCTTTTCTCCTTTGCTTTTCACTTCTCTTCTTTTCACAGCTATTTGTAAGGCCTCCCCAGACAGCCATTTTGCTTTTTTGCATTTCTTTTCCATGGGGATGGTCTTGATCCCTGTCTCCTGTACAATGTCAAGAACCTCCGTCCATAGTTCATCAGGCACTCTATCTATCAGATCTAGGCCCTTAAATCTATTTCTCGCTTCTACTGTATAATCATAAGGGATTTGATTTAGGTCATACCTGAATGGTATAGTGGTTTTCCCTACTTTCTTCAATTTAAGTCTGAATTTGGTAATAAGGAGTTCATGATCTGAGCCACAGTCAGCTCCTGGTCTTATTTTTGTTGACTGTATAGAGCTTCTCCATCTTTGGCTGTAAAGAATATAATCAATCTGATTTCGGTGTTGACCATCTGGTGATGTCCATGTATAGAGTCTTCTCTTGTGTTGTTGGAAGAGGGTGTTTGTTATGACCAGTGCATTTTCTTGGCAAAACTCTATTAGTCTTTGCCCTGCTTCATTCCATATTCCAAGGCCAAATTTGCCTGTTACTCCAGGTGTTTCTTGACTTCCTACTTTTGCATTCCAGTCCCCTATAATGAAAAGGACATCTTTTTTGGGTGTTAGTTCTAAAAGGTCTTGTAGGTCTTCATAGAACCGTTCAACTTCAGCTTCTTCAGCGTTACTTGTTGGGGCATAGACTTGGATTACTGTGATATTGCATGGTTTGCCTTAGAAATGAACAGAGATCATTTTGTTGTTTTTGAGATTGCATCCAAGTACTGTATTTCGGACTCTTTTGTTGACCATGATGGCTACTCCATTTCTTCTGAGGGATTCCTGTCTGCAGTAGTAGATATAATGGTCATCTGAGTTAAATTCACCCATTGCAGTCCATTTGAGTTCACTGATTCCTAGAATGTCGACATTCACTCTTGCCATCTCTTGTTTGATGACTTCCAATTTGCCTTGATTCATGGACCTGACGTTCCAGGTTCCTATGCAATATTGCTCTTTACAGCATCAGACCTTGCTTCTATCACCAGTCACATCCACAGCTGCATATTGTTTTTGCTTTGGCTCCATCCCTTCATTCTTTCTGGAGTTATTTCTCCACTGATCTCCAGTAGCATATTGGGCTCACCAATGACCAAACTTTTGCCTCTCCATTCATATCCAAACAAAGATTAAGTCAGATATTTTACCTCCTGTACTAGTTTTCTAGGGCTGTTGCAACAAATTATGATAAACTTTATGGCTTAAAACAACAGAAAATTATTCTCTCACAATTCTGGAGACCAGAAGTTCAAAATCAAGGTGTTGGTAGGGCCATGCTCTCTCTAAAGTCTTGAGGAATAGTCTTTCTTGCTTCTTCCTGACTTCTTCCCAGCTTCTCTGGGGTGCTGGCAATCCTTGGCATTCCTTGGCTTGCGGCCACATTGCTCCAGTCTCTGCCTGCAGTGTCACATGTCCTTGTCTCTCTGTCTCTGTGTTCAAATTTCCTTCTTCTTGAGAGGACACAATTCATGTTGCACTAGCGCCAAGCCAATCCAGTGTGGCCTCATCTTAACTTTATTACATCTGCAAAGACTTTATTCTAAATAGTGTCATGTTTGCAGGTTCTGAATGGATGTTAATTGCAGGGGAAATGGGAAACACCTTATATTTTCTTATCTGTCCTCTACTTTCTATCTTAGCTACCACAGCCCTAGTTCAGATCTTTATCACTTCTCATCTCTTATCTGATTATTCCGCAGTCTCCTAATAGGTCTCACCTCCTGCAGCACGTAGAGTGACCTTTCTAAAATGCAAATATCACCATGTCTCTCTCCTTTTAAAAATCCTTCTTGACCCTGTCATCTAGGCAGTGGTTCTCCATCTTTTTGCCAGCACACTTGATGAATGAGTTCCCTGTATGGCAACAGCCTATTGAGTGCCCACATCATGTGCAGACTAACTGCACATCCACTCAATTGAATCTGCTTTAATTTATAGAGAAAAGCAAGTCGTTTATATTATTATTGTTGATGCCATTACTTTCAACTCACCCCTGATTGTGTCAAACAATGTTTTTCAACCCTATGGCTCAAAACCACTGGTCTTCTGGATACAAATTCCTCCTTAATGGGACCTTACCAGCACTTCTTTTTTATCTTTGTCCTCAAACAACTGGTTGACTGTTTCGTTTCTCATTATTGTTGCACTCATACTCATCATTTGTGCCCTTTTTTCTGGAACACTACAGACTCTGCCTTAAAGCAACTTAAAGATGACACAATCTCTGGACCTAGAGACTATCATACTAAGTGAAGTCAAGAAGACAAATATCATATGATATCACTTGTATGTGGAATCTAAAAAAATGATACAAATAAACTTTTTTACAAAATAGAAACAGACTCACAGTCTTGGAAAACAAACATATTTACCAAAGCACAAGTGGGGCGGGATAAATTAAGTGGTTGGGACTAATTTATATACACTATTAAATATAAAATAGATAATCAACAGAGACCTACTATATAGAACAAGAAACTCTACTCAGTACTCTATAATAACCTAAATGAGAAAATAATCTGAAAAAGAATATGCATAATTATAATATAATAATATTCAATGTGATAATATAATATGTATAAAAAAGAATCTGTATAAGAATATGTATAATTAAATCACTTTGCTGTGCACCTGAAACACAATATTGTAAATTAACTATATGCCAATATAAAATAAAAGTTAA
>NW_011494813.1:2559521-2570593 GCF_000754665.1 Bison bison bison | reverse complement strand
GTTTAGAAACAAAAATGATGGTTTTTAGATGCAGTATGGTTATTAGACAAAGTATATGAAAATGCAAAGCAAATAAAAGTAATTTTTGTTTATCTGAAAAAAATGACAACACAGTCTCACCTTATCCTTGGGAATCTGAAGTTCATTAATGTAGTGGGAAAAGTCTGACAGGGACAAGTGTACTTTGGGAAATAATATGACCAGATATCTGAATCAGGTCTATCCTGAAAAGCCAAGGCACATGACTGTCCTAAGAAAATATAACAATATACTGCTGCTAAGTCACTTCAGTCGTGTCCGACTCTGTGTGACCCCATAGACAGTAGCCTACCAGACTCCCCCGTCCCTGGGATTCTCCAGGCAAGAACACTGGAGTGGGTTGCCATTTCCTTCTCCAATGCATGAAAGTGAAAAGTGAAAATGAAGTCACTCAGTCGTGTCCAACTCTTAGCGACCCCATGGACTGCAGCCTACCAAGCTCCTCTGTCCATGGAATTTTCCAGGCAAGAGTACTGGAGTGGGATGCCATTGCCTTCTCCATAACAATATACTAGCAGTTTTAAAAAATATATTTCCCCAATTTTCTATGACAAGATGCTATCATAACTGAATATGGTACACAGAAGTCTGTGCCCTGGTCTCAGTCACTCGCACCACTAGATCAGTTCTCTCAATGCCAGGACAGTTTGCCTCAAAGGGAAATCTCATCATTTGCTCCTTACTGTCTTCTGGGTAAGATCCTTATTTTTAATATGCTAAACAAGAGCCTCCATGACTTGTTGCTATCAATGTGCCCATTGTCTGGAAGCTGAGCCTCAGATCTGGTCCTTGGAGTGTGTGCTCAGTCATGCAGTCATGTCTGACTCTTTTGTGACCCAATGGACTGTAGCATGCTAGGCTCCTCTGTCCATGGGATTTTCCAGGTGAGATTACTGGACTAAGTTGCCATTTCTTCCTCCCGAGGCTCCTCCAGACCCAGGGATCGAACTCTTGTCTCCTGCTTCTCCTGCGTTGGCAGGCAGATTGTTTACCACTGAGCCACCTGGGAATGTCTTGAGCAAACTCCAGGAGATGGCGAAAGACAGGGAATCCTGGCATGTTGCAGTCCTTGGGTTCGCAAAGAAGGGCTGAGCGACTGAACCACAACACTTGGGAAGCCCTCTGGTCCTCAGTACTTCCTCAGAAATACTTGTTGAATGAATGAATGAACAAATGACTACATGGAAATTTTACAACTTCTAGAAAATACTTTAAAATAAGCTAATAGCTTATTTCATCACAGATAAATCTCTTTGTTGGAGGAGGTCATCAGAGGATGTGACCACTGGTTGACCCCGGAACTGTACCCAGGCAATCAAAGGCTCCTCACACCTCTCCTGTCCTTAGAATGCATGCTATACCTGCTGTTCCCACAGTGGGAGCCATTCCAAGGACACAGCTTTTGGAGAGGAAGGTGTTGTTGAGACCATCTGGATTGAATACATGACTGAACCCTGTTAAGACCTCAATATAAACTTTTAAGATTTGGTGAGCAGGTATAGGTACTCATTTTGTGGCCACTCAAGACTAGCCTCTTAAGATCCCTTGCTTATTAAACCTGCCACCTACCAATCTGGAATGGTCTGACCTCTTTCCTGGGTCTCTGCCTACACTCTGTTTGGAGACCAATTTCAGATTATACCAAGGAAGGTCTCAAGGTCGTGACTCAACACGAATTTGGACATAGGAGGAAAGTAAAACACAGAGAAACTAAATAACCTGCCAGAAAGTCACACAATATGAACTCTAAGTATTCTGACTTCAAATCCTGCTCCATAAAAGAATAATACATGCACTTCTACTTTATCATTTTAAGTGTTCCAATCAAGCTATGCTACTATAGTCAACCCAGACTTTCAAAAACCATTGGCCTGTCACTAAGTTTGATATTAGAACCATTTAAGGGGCCCTATAAGATAAGGCTCTCCCTGAATAAGGAAACGGCAACCCACTCCAGGATTCTTGCTGGGAGAATTCCATGCACAGAGTAGTCTAGCGGGCTACTGTCCACGGGGTCACAAAGAGTCAAACACAACTGAATGACTAACATGTACATACATAAGATAACACTCTGCACTTTTATCACTGAATACCTGGAAAGTAATCATTTATGTTCAATTCACTCATTGTAAAGCTGTTAACAATCAAATGATGATATCTCTATCAGGCTTTATGATGTATAAATATCATGGCTAAGTTACATGATGTTCAAAGGTTTAAAACACAGTGCAAGAAAGTACATTTTCTCCTTCAGTTTCTACTTTAGCACCTCTCAACAGTCCTTTAAAGATTCTTAGCTAAGAAATAGTTGCATGCCTTTCTCTGGGTGTGACTAATGCTCTAAAACTGGCTTCTAAGAAAGATAGGACTTGTCCGGAGATGATGATGATGGTGGTGGTGATGATGATGGAGATAAATGTCTAATAACTTGTCAAATTAAAGAAAAACAATTGTAGATAGTCAATTAAACAACACTGTACAAAAGTTATCAAAAGAAACTGAAGCTAAATTGACAAGATCTCTGATTACTACTCAGTGCTAAGATTAGACAGTCAAGGGAAAAATACAAAAGTAAACATTTTATCCTAATGTTGGAGAAAAAGAAACAGATTTGAAAAAAATATATTTTTTTATCTGGATAGGGTAGCAGTACACACAAATCAGCACTATTTTTCTTCTGTCTTGATACAGAAATCAAGCTGCTTTGTGCTGTAGACATAAGCTTCATGTCAGTTTGCCAAAAGCATTATAGAGCACTGTAGGGAATACTGTAGTGAGCCTTGTTCTTGTGGGTGGATAAAAAAGAGGAATGTTAGAGACCAAACTCCCTCAGCTTCCCTCCTTACTTCCTGGCTTTTCTGTGCTCAAAATTTCCCTGCATCTTCATCCAACTTCTCCCCCACTTCACCTCTTTCCTCCTATTCCATTCTAATCTTTCTTCCTAATCCCTGTTCCCATCCTGAAACACTGCTGAATCAATTAACTGGCCCCCACCCCATCCCCACTCACATTTGCTAATATATCCCCTCTTCGAAAGTCCCTTCCATTCGACCTGCCAACATGCTATTGTTTTCCTATCCAAACCCAGCTTTCTCTTGATCCCGCCATTCCCTCCAACTCTCCCATGCTTTCATTGTTCCTCCTTCAAGTCATGGCCAAACTTCTGGAAAGATGATTGTCCACCACATTGCCTAGCGCCTACTCATACCACTGATTCAATTCTCCCAGTTTCTTGAAACATTTTACTTCAAAACTCACTCACTTGGCTTATATGACTCTCACTCATCTTTCCTGCTTCTCTTACTTCTCTGGCCATGACTCCTCTGTTTCTTCTTCCACCTGATATTCTCTACCTGAATGTAGTCTGTAAGGATCTGTCTTGGCTCCTCCATATCTGCTTCTGGGGCCATTTTCTTCCTTCTTCTCTTCCTTCCTTCTGTCCTCTCTTTGATTCAGGAATTTCATCCAGTGTCAACTACGGATCCACAGCTGGATAACTTTCCTGTCAGCATATGAAAAAGAGACAAAGAAAAGGGAAGAGAGCATACCCAGTGTTTGAAGGCCAAGCCAGAGAGCAGTGAATATTGCTCCAGCTCACATGTCATTCCCCTGACTTAGTCATGTCACCGCACTGAATGTGGAAAGAAGGCTGAGTCTTTAGCTGAATGTCCCTGTCCTCTGCTAAACTCTGTTGCTAGGAAGAAAGGCAAACAGATTTTTTTGGGGGGAGGGGCACATGAATTGTGCCAAGCATTGAAATTCATTGTTTGGAATAATTCTCATTCCAATATTTTCTTCCAGATCTGGATTTTATTCAGTATTTTATATGTCTATGGATAGTACCATCATCCATACTTTTTAAATAACTGAAATATCTTTCTTTATTGAAGTGTAGTTAACTTACAGTATCATATTAGCTTCAGGTGTGACTCAATATTCCCAAAATATCTCTAATGTTTAATCAACATTCCCTAACTACCTCCCTCATTGTAACTGCCACAGTTTTCCAAAGTATTATGTCGTCTTCCTCTGTTACATTTCTAGCTAACCACATCCTTTTCTATTTGCCTTAATATTTTTGAAGAGTTAGTGTTTATTACCATTTTTTTAAAGGTTCCTACCCTAGAAGTGCCTCTTCCTGGGTGGTGGTGGTTGCCAAGGTGATAGCAATGCCCTTCTAGATATGCAAATCCAACCACTATCAATATTTTGAGGTCAAGTTTAAATTCCTTTTCTGAAAAGTCTTGTTTCTTCTGTGAAAAAAATTCTCTCTCTCCTCAGATCTTCTGTAAAACTTTATCTTTACCTCACTTGTAGTACTTAACTCTTTATTTATTATATTAAAGCTTTTAGGTACATATCTTATCTTCCATGGTAAGCCCCTCAATTTGTGGACTAAAGCTAATACTTTTGTGTATTCCACTTAGGTTCTAGTACAACTCAGGACACATAGTGTGTGTTTAACAGATATGAGATTAATGAATGAATGTTTGAAGAATCAGTTACCAGAGTATGATAAATGCAGAGAGTCTATTAAGAAAATAAGTCATTGTGACAGAAGGACTGACAGGTTTTTGCTTCTGGAACTAATTTCCATTCAGTGAAAATATCGGTAAGACATTTAGGAAGACACACATACAGTAATAGCGATTGGTATCTTGGACTTTTAAGTTTGTAACAGAGATACAGGTTTAAGAGTCATCATGAAAGTATTTTCTCCAACAAGACATACTTCCCTTATGATTATCCAAAATTCTTGTGCGGTCCTAAGTTTTTGAACTATTGTGGGTTTTTTTCTTTGTACTACATTTTCCAGTTAAGCCTAAAAATATTGAAATAATTTTCATTCTAGTGATTATGTGGTGTTTTCAGTCACAGTCAGTAGTAAGGCTATGAAAACTCTCACTAGAAAGATCCTTTTCATAGTATTTTCCAATTGCATTTTATAACCTGGAGATATTGCAATTCTTAAGATAATTTCCCCCCAAAGTCCAACATTTTTCCAAACAAGAACTCCAATTCTTCTGACATTTATGTATATGAAGCATGGGTAAAATGAAACTAACATTTACTTGTAACAGTTCTACATTTGCCTTCTGGAATTAGGACAACATTTTAAAGTGGCAGGATCTCATAAATGTTTCATGGAAAATAAGATAAATATGTTGTAAAAAATCACCAAATCGTGAGATAAGAAGGAAGAGGAAAAAGTGGGTGATCAATGAAGCACACTGGGATGATTGTGGAATAATTCTTCTAACTATTGACCATATTTTCCTGATAAGCTGATAAGCGACTTTCTGATCATACATTAGATAATTCTTGAAATTGCTTTAACCCTTTCAAGAACCATATCTCTGTTATCTATGCAGCTAAATCTGGTCCTTTCTAAAGAGTCTACATTTTATTTTGGAGTCCCACACTTCAACTAGAAGTGGCTCCTTATTCACTGTTAGATCTTGGCAAGTTTCCTTTTTCTGAACCTCAGTATCAATATCTACGAAAATGCCCATAATAGAGATTTCTATTACATTGATGATGGTGGGTACATAGACTTTCATTATTTTTGAATATTTGAAGTATTTTATTATAAATTTAATATGTGGCTAAAATATATGCAAAGGGTGTAAGTATATAAGGAGAATATGAATGCAAACTACCCAGTTCAGCACAAAAATGGACAATTATTGACATTATTGCTAATAATGATGCTGCTACAGATGATTATTGTATTTCCTTAGCAATAATTGTGTTCAGAGGAATGCACTGGGCATTAGTAGAAGCAGAGAGAGAGGACAGTAATTAAAAAAATAGTAAGACCTAATTATTAGAGAAATGTAAATGAAAACCACAATGAGACACCACCTCACACCAGCCAGAGTGTCCATCATCAGATAGTCTATAAATAATAAATGCTGGTGAGGGTGTGGAGAAAAGGAATCCTTATACACTACTTGGAGTAGGAAATGGCAACCCACTCCAGTACTCTTGCCGGGAAAATTCCATGGACAAAAAAGCCTTGGCAGGCTATAGTCCATGGGATCACAAAGAGTCGGACATGACTGAGCACACACACACATTCTACACTATCGGTGGCAAAGTAAACTGGTGCAGCCACTATGGACAACAACATAGAATCCCCTTAAAAAACTAAAAACAGACTTAACATATGATCCAACAATCCCACTCCTGGGTATGTATCTGGACAAAACTATAATATGAAAAGATAAAGGCACCCCAATGTTCATTGCAGCACTATTGACGATAGCCAGAACATGGAAAAAACCTGTGTCCACCAACAGATGAATGGATGAAGAAGATGTTGTATGTATATACAGTGGAATACTGCTCAGCCATAATAGAGAGTGAAATTATTCCATTTGCAGCCACATGGATAGATCTAGAAATTATCATACTAAGTGAAATAAATCAGACCAAGAAAGACAAATATCTGATTTTGCTAGTATGTGGAATCTTCAAAAATGATACAAATGAACTTCTTTACAAAACATAAATAGACTCATACACATAGAAAACAAACATGGTTTCCAAATAGGAAAGCTGAGGAGGGATAAATTAGGAGTCTTGGGTAACATAGTTTATATAAAATAGATAACCAACAAGGACCTACTGTATAGCACAGGGAACTATACTGAATATCATATAATAACCTATAATGTAAGAGGATCTATAAAAGAATATATATATATATATCGGAATCACTTTGCTGTACACTTGAAACAAACAACAGTGCAAATCAATTATATTTCAATAAATTTTTTATAAAAATGATAAGACCTAATCCCAGTCCTCTATGATTTAAGAGCTTTATTCTGGGGCAATAGAATTTACAGACATGGAACTATTAAGTAACCAAACAAGGCAGTATATGATCAAGGTCAAAATGAATGTTCCAGAGTTCAGAGATGCATGTGTTCAAATAATTAGAGTGTGTGTATGTGTGTGTGTGTGACCCACACTAAACAGGACCATGCAGGACTTTAAGAAAGGAGAAACGTTCATATTTCAGCCTAGAATGACAGAGTACTCCAGAGTTTGTTATTTAAGAATTCTTTCAGGGGCTATTTTTTGAAACTCAGAGACCTGTTTGTAACAAGTCTTTCCCCTCCTGCCTAGAAATGCCACCCATATACTATTATCCTGACATATATGGTAAAGCATAAAATACACAGAAACCACTAAATTGATGAGTTAACAAAATACACATGAGCACCAGGAAATTAACAAGATGATGGTCCCAGGTTAGCAGGAGGCATATAGCATTCTGCTCCATGCGGTTTTCTGGCATGCTTATTAGACTCCTGGGCAAGGAAATGCCTCTACCTGGAGATTTAGACACTAGAATTGATATTCTCAAGCAAGAGCATCCTGTTGCTAATAAAAGCAGTCTTTGTGTAGAGAAAATAAAACTGCTAGCTTTGTACACTTGTAAACCACCACTGGCTCACCATTTACTATTCCTCCTTTACTCTCAGATTGAAAAGAGCTTTTAAATCTGATATATTTTAGCCTGGAAGAAAAAAAAAAAATAAAAGAGCAGGATTCTGTCAACCTAATCTCATTACACATGTAGCCATTACAGTCAAAATGAGTTTCCTCTGAGTAACTTTGGGTGAGTTTCAAAACCAATTCTCAGAGGAAAAGAGTCATTACATTAAAGTCACGTGGTGTAAGATGTCGCTTCCTATTGTACCAGAACTTTCACCTTCATGTTTGCTTAAGCAGGAGGGTGATAAGACAAATAACCCAGATTTTGTTCAGTGAAAGAAGGGAAGACAAAACATTTAAAATGCATAACGTTAATACCTCATTAAAGGTTTTCTTTAACAAGGAGAAAGTAATAGCTTTGGGAAAATACACTCACAATCATTCTCTCTTGCTTCTAGTTTATGTTCTACAGTCTCTTTATTGTACACTTGCTACTCAGAGTCACTTGCCAGTTGACCCATTCGTTCCCTTCCATCATTTAACTTCTACCCTCTTCTTCGTTCTTTTACGTAAAACTCTGTTCTCTCAAAATATAAGCTTTTTGATGGCAGGGACTTGGCTTGATGTTTGCTATATCTTTAGGAACAAGGTAGGTATCTTATCCGGAGAAGGCGATGGCACCCCACTCCAGTACTCTTGCCTGGAAAATCCCATGGACGGAGGAGCCTGGTAGGCTGCAGTCCATGGGGTTGCTAAGAGTTGACTGAGCGACTTCACTTTAACTTTTCACTTTCATGCATTGGAGAAGGAAATGGCAACCCACTCCAGTGTTCTTGCCTGGAGAATCCCAGGGACGGCAGAGCCTGGTGGGCTGCCATCTATGGGGTCGCACAGAGTTGGACACGACTGAAGCGACTTAGCAGCAGCAGCAGCAGCAGCAACAGGTATCTTATCACTAATGGGTCTTCAATTAATATTTGTTTGTATATTGTCTGTATTCTGGAAACCCTCTCTCCAGTAGCTCCCTGTAAATTCAGTATCATAAAGATGAAGTCCTCATTACACATTGTAATTGGTAAGGAGAGTAATGGTTTCATATGTAATGAGACCAGGCAGGTAGAACTCTGGGTTCTAAAACAAAAATTCAGAAAGAGCTCCAATAGTGAGGCAATGTTGCAGAAAAGTCAACTGGTTCAGAATGTGGGGGAAAAAAGGACAAGTTACTGGGTTACTGGGCATTTATTCTTTATTTCCTTGTTTTCTTTATAAGTCAATCAATGGGACTTCCCCATGGCCCAGAATCCATCTTACAATACAGGGACAAGGGTTCAATCCCTGGTCGGGGAAGATCCCACATGCTGCAGGGCAACTAAGCCCACGTGCCATAATTCCTGAGCTGGAGCTCTAGAGTCTGTGTTCTGCAACAAGAGAAGCCACCGCAATAAGAAGCCAGCACACCGCCACTAGAGAGTGCCCTGGCTCGTGGCAACTAGAAAAAGCCAGCATAGCACCAAAGACCCAGCAAGCGGAGAGATCACAACAGACAACACAGAAATACAAAGGATCATAAGAGACTACTATCAGCAATTATATGGCAATAAAATAGACAACATGGAAGAAGTGGACAAATTCTTAGAAAAGTACAACTTTCCAAAACTGAACTAGGAAGAAATAGAAAATCCTAACAGACCCATCACAAGACAGAAATTGAAACTGTAATCAGAAATCTTCCAGCAAACAAAAGCCCAGGTCCAGACGGCTTCACAGCTAAATTCTACCAAAAATTTAGAGAAGAGCTAACACCTATCCTACTCAAACTCTTCCAGAAAATTGCAGAGGAAGGTAAACTTCCAAACTCATTCTATGAGGCCACCATTACCCTAACACCAAAACCTGACAAAGATGCCACAAAAAAAGAAAACTACAGGCCAATATCACTGATGAACATAGATGCAAAAATCCTTAACAATATTCTAGCAATCAGAATACAACAACACATTAAAAAGATCATACACCATGACCAAGTGGGCTTTATCCCAGGGATGCAAGGATTCTTCAATATCCGCAAATCAATCAATGTAATACACCATATTAACAAATTGAAAAACAAAAGCCATATGATTATCCCAATAGATGCAGAGGAAGCCTTTGACAAAATTCAACATCTATTTATGATAAAAACTCTCCAGAAAGCAGGAATAGAAGGAACATACCTCAACATAATAAAAGCTATATATGACAAACCCACAGCAAACATTATCCTCAATGGTGAAGAACTGAAAGCATTTCCCCTAAAGTCAGGAACAAGACAAGCGTGCCCACTTTCACCACTACTATTCAACATAGTTTTGGAAGTTTTGGCCACAGCAATCAGAGCAGAAAAAGAAATAAGGGAATCCAAATTGGAAAAGAAGTAAAACTCTGTTTGCAAATGACATGATCCTCTACATAGAAAACCCTAAAGACTCCACCAGAAAATTACTAGAGCTGATCAAAGAATATAGTAAAGTCGCAGGATATAAAATCAACACACAGAAATCCCTTGCATTCCTATACACTAATAATGAGAAAATAGAAAGAGAAATTAAGGAAATAATTCCATTCACCATTGCAACGAAAAGAATAAAATACTTAGGCATATATCTACCTAAAGAAACTAAAGACCTACATATAGAAAACTATAAAACACTGGTGAAAGAAATCAAAGAGGACACTAATAGATGCAGAAATATACCATGTTCATGGATCAGAAGAATCAATATAGTGAAAATGAGTATACTACCCAAAGCAATCTACAGATTCAATGCAATCCCTGTCAAGCTACCAACAGTATTTTTCACAGAGCTAGAACAAATAATTTCACAATTTGTATGGAAATACAAAAAACCTCGAATAGCCAAAGCTATCTTGAGAAAGAAGAATGGAACTGGAGGAATCAACCTGCCTGACTTTAGGCTCTACTATAAAGCCACAGTCATCAAGACAGTATGGTACTGGCACAAAGACAGAAATATAGATCAATGGAACAAAATAGAAAGCCCAGAGATAAATCCACACACCTGTGGACACCTTATCTTTGACAAAGGAGGCAAAAATATACAATGGATTAAAGACAATCTCTTTAACAAGTGGTGCTGGGAAAACTGGTCAACCACTTGTAAAAGAATGAAACTAGAACACTTTCTAACACCATACACAAAAATAAACTCAAAATGGATTAAAGATCTAAATGTAAGACCAGAAACTATAAAACTCCTAGAGGAGAACATAGGCAAAGCACTCTCTGACAGGATCCTCTATGACCCACCTCCCAGAATATTGGAAATAAAAGCAAATATAAACAAATGGGACCTAATTAAAATTAAAAGCTTTGCACAACAAAGGAAACTATAAGCAAGGGGAAAAGACAGCCTTAAGAATGGGAGAAGATAATAGCAAATGAAGCAATTGACAAACAACTAATCTCAAAAATATACAAGCAACACCTACAGCTCAACTCCAGAAAAATAAACGACCCAATCAAAAAAATGGGCCAAAGAACTAAATAGACATTTCTCCAAAGAAGACATACAGATGGCTAACAA
>NW_011494813.1:2555738-2559352 GCF_000754665.1 Bison bison bison | reverse complement strand
CATCACTCAGTATCAGAGAAATGCAAATCAAAACCACAATGAGGTACCATTTCACGCCAGTCAGAATGGCTGCAATCCAAAAGTCTACAAGCAATAAATGCTGGAGAGGATGTGGACAAAAGAGAACCCTCTTACACTGTTAATGGGAATGCAAACTAGTACAGCCACTATGGAGAACAGTGTGGAGATTCCTTAAAAAACTGGAAATAGAACTGCCATAGGACCCAGCAATCCCACTGCTGGGCATACAACACACCGAGGAAACCAGAATTGAAAGAGACACGTGTACCCCAATGTTCATCGCAGCACTGTTTATAATAGCCAGGACATGGAACCAACCTAGATGTCCATCAGCAGATGAGTAGATAACAAAGCTGAGGTATATATACACAATAAAGTATTACTCAGCCATTAAAAAGAATACATTTGAATCAGTTCTAATGAGGTGGATGAAACTGGAGCCTATTATACACAGTGAAGTAAGCCAGAAAGAAAAACACCAACACAGTATACTAATGCATATATATGGAATTTAGAAAGATGGTAACAACAACCCTGTATGCGAGACAGCAAAAGAGACACAGATGTATAGAGTAGTATTTTGGACTCTGTGGAGGAGGAAGAGGGTGGGATGATTTGGGAGAATGGTATTGAAACATGTATAATATCATATAAGAAATGAATCACCAGTCCAGGTTCGATGCAGGATACAGGATGCTTGGGGCTGGTGCACTGGGATGACCCAGAGGGATGGTATGGGGAGGGAGGTGGGAGGGGGGTTCAGGATTGGGAATACATGTACACCCATGGTGGATTCATGTTTGTGTACAGCAAAACCAATACAATATTGTAAACTAATTAGCCTCCATTAAAATAAATAAATTTAAATTTTAAAAAAAGTTCGATGAAAAAAAAGGTTAATGAAACATGCCTTTTGAAGCACAAAACTCAAAACTTCAGTGTGCAGCCTCTGTCTGTGCCATTTGCTTTGTGGATAGACTGTCTCTTAGCCAATTCTCTGATGAAGATAATAGACATTAAGAACCCCTGCATGTCCATCTTCTACCATCAAGCTGTCCTCTAAGATGTAATCCATTAGTCAAATGGATAATAAACATTATATTGCCATTTTCAATTGTTTTTACCTCTTACTATATGTTGCTAATGTCATTATATTTGGATTTCATCAGCTTTGGCCCTTTTTAGTCAGCATATACATACTTAAAAATATTTGTGAAATAAATTTTTTCATATCCCCAAAAAAACAAAAGTAAATAAATTATTTTTTAAAAAGTCAATCAATAGGCTTTTGTTTGTGTTCAGTATCACTATGAATGGAC
The DNA here is from genome assembly GCF_000754665.1 of Bison bison bison. Lineage (NCBI taxonomy): Eukaryota > Metazoa > Chordata > Mammalia > Artiodactyla > Bovidae > Bison > Bison bison. Next base: position 2,558,012 of record NW_011494813.1, on the reverse strand, counting down.
TCTTATTATTTTTACTGATGCTCAGTTGTCTAATCCTTGGTCAGGGGAGACTTTTCAAGTTGGCTCCTTGGACAAAACCCTAGGTCACTTCCCTGCTCTGTAGTTATGACAAGATGTGGTAGCCTCACCTTGTTCATTTCTAGCTCTAGACCTGTAATTGACTATCTCTCTAAGGAGCATTAGTCCTTCCAGCAGGAAATGACACTTGGAGGTCAGTTTTGTGCAACAGGGATGTTCATTGCTCCTTTGTTGCTCACTGTTCACGAGTTTCTTCTGTGGACACACTGGGGAGTGTGTATGTGTATGTGTGTGTAATCCTTGGTTATATTCCAGTTCAAACACAGGGATATAGTGTTACATCTGTATCTGCTTTCTTACCCAACAAAAATCTTGGAGAGGTGTGGATTCTGGGAGATGTAATTAACAGATCTCTTCTGTGATACAAAGGACACCTTGGAAGGAAATAGAATGGAGGCTACTAATGAGCCTTTACTTGGCCTTAAGGAAACACATTTTTCCCTTCCACTTTATTTCATTTGTATCCACTTTTTGGATGGGAAAAGGGATTATGAATCCAACTAATAACAATAAAATCAATAGCCCTTATCTAGCACTTATTATGCACTAGGTACTGGGCTAAAGTCTTCACATGTTTAGGGATGGGAAAGGGGTTCTTACTTCCACACTATTCTTTATCTCTGTTTAGCAATTATAAGACTGTGTAGGAAATAAAACATACTAACATGCCAGTATTGTCTCATGAACTGACATATAGCTCAGTTCAGTTCAGTCGCTCAGTTGTGTCCAACTCTTTGCAGCCCCATGGACTGCAGCGCGCCAGGCTTCCCTGTCCATCACCAACTCCTGGAGCTTACTCAAACTCATGTCCATACAGTTGGTGATGCTATCTAACCTTCTCATCCTCTGTCCTCCCCTTCTCCTCCTGCCTTCAATCTTTCCCAGCATCAGGGTCTTTTCCAATGAGTTAGCACTTTGCATAAGGTGGCCAAAGTATTGGAGCTTCAGCTTCAGAACCGGTCCTTCCAATGAATAATTCGGGACTGATTTCCTTTAGGATGGACTGGGTGGATCTCCTTGCAGTCCAAGGGACTCTTGAGTCTTCTCCAACACCACAGTTCAAAAGGATCAATTCTTAAGTGCTCAGCTTTCTTTATAGTCCAAATCTCACATCCACATATGACTATTGGGAAAACCATATCCTTGACTAGACAGACCTTTGTCGGCAAAGTAATGTCTCTGCTTTTTAATAGACTGTCTAGGTTGGTCATATCTTTTCTTCCAAGGAGCAAGTCACTCTTAATTTCATGGTTGCAGTCACCATCTGCAGTGATTTTAGAGCTAAAAAAAATAGTTTGTCACTGTTTCCATTGTTTCCCCATCTATTTGCCAGGAAGTGATGGGACCAGATGCTATGATCTTAGTTTTCTGAATGTTGAGTTTTAAACCAACTTTTTCACTCTCCTCTTTCACTTTCATCAAGAGGCTCTTTAGTTCTTCTTCACTTTCTGTCATTAGTGTGATGTCATCTGCATATCTGAGGTTATTGATATTTCTCCCAGCAATCCTGATACCAGCTTGTGCTTCATCCAGCCTGCATTTCACATGATGTTGAAGTGACTTAGCAGCAGCAGCAGCAACTCTGCATATAAGTTAAATAAGCAGGGTGACAATATACAGCCTTGACATGCTCCTTTCCCGATTTGGAACCAGTCTGTTGTTCCATGTCTAGTTCTAACTGTTGCTTCCTGATCTGCATACAGATTTCTCAGGAGGCAGGTCAGGTGGTCTGGTATTTCCAACTCTTGAAGAATTTTTCACAATTTGTTGTGATCCACACAGTCAAAGGATTTGGCATAGTCAATAAAGTAGAAGTTTTCTAGTATTCTCTTGCTTTTTTGATGATCCAGTGGATGTTGGCAATTTGATCTCTGGTTCCTCTGCCTTTTCTAAAACCAGCTTGAACATCTGGAAATTCACGGTTCACATACTGTTGAAGCCTGGCTTGAAGAATTTTGAGCATTACTTTGCTAGTGTGTGAGAGGAGTGCAATTGTGCGGTAGTTTGAGCATTCTTTGGCATTGCCTTTCTTTGGGACTGGAATGAAAACTGACCTTTTCCAGTCCTGTGGCCACTGCAGCATTTTCCAAATTTGCTGGCATATTGAGTGCAGTACTTTTACAGCATCATCTTGTAAGATTTGAAATAGCTTAACTGGAATTCCGTCACCTCCACTAACTTTGTTCATAGTGATAC